>NW_023270453.1:4484376-4655797 GCF_011800145.1 Mirounga leonina
AATAAATAAATAAATAAATAAATAAATAAATAAATAAATAAATAAATAAATTTGACCCCAAAAGGCATAGTTCTTAAATTTTTTGGTACCTGCAACCTGCATTTAACATAATAAAACTCTCCTTATCATTAAATGTCTTTCCAGAGTGATCTATAGGATAAACTGCTGGTGACTTTCTATAGTCATTGAATGAACCTATGTAATTCAATGTGTTGTGTTTAAAGTTTCAATATTTCCCTTTAAAACAATTGCCACTGAATTATGCAATATGAGGTGTGTGCTGGGGATTAAGGAGGTTATCTCAAGTGCTGGGTTTGCACTGTGTTTTTGAGATACCCCTGCCCCCAAACATACACACACCCCATTTCTTTTTTTTTTTTTTTTAAGATTTATTTATTTATTTATTTGAGAGAGAGAGAATGAGAGAGAGAGAGCACGAGAGGGAAGAGGTCAGAGGGAGAAGCAGACCCCCTGCCGAGCAGGGAGCCCGATGTGAGACTCGATCCCGGGACTCCAGGATCATGACCTGAGCCGAAGGCAGTCGCTTAACCAACTGAGCCACCCAGGTGCCCTACACCCCATTTCTTAATCCTCTTCTCCCAGCCCTGCTCTATTCTGCCATCTTAAGGGCTTTCCACCTGAAATTTTCACT
This sequence comes from Mirounga leonina, assembly GCF_011800145.1. NCBI lineage: Eukaryota > Metazoa > Chordata > Mammalia > Carnivora > Phocidae > Mirounga > Mirounga leonina. Next base: position 4,485,029 of record NW_023270453.1, read on the forward strand.
TCTCACCTGAGTTGAGGGAGTAATTATCCCCTACTCCTGGATTCCCTACCCTCAGTTTCTGTGAGGCGGACCTAAATATTCGAGGTCTTTGAGTTCCAGGCTCTTGCATGTAAGCGCCAACAAGACACCTCCCCATGAACTTCCAATAGGATTCTCAAACATACTTGCCTCCAAAGGAACTACTTATTCTTCCCCCACCCGACACCCCAGTCCTGCACACTGTAGTGAATAGCACCACTGTTCTCCTGGCACCAGACCAAAAACCCACTGGCAAGTCCTGTCCACTCGAGCCAAACTTTGTCACCTCTCTTATGACCTGCTTAGCAATAGCCCCTAACTCACTTCATGGTTACTGTCCCATCTCCACAGATAGCCAAAGTTGTCCCTTCTTTTTAAAGATTTTATTCATTTACTTATATGAGAGAGAGTGAGAGAGAGTGAGTGGGGGGGAGGAGCAGAGGGAGAGGGACAAGCAGACTCTGCGCTGAGCAGGGACCCTGATGCGGGGCTTGATCCGACAACCCTGAGATCATGACCCGAGCCCAAATCAAGAGTTGGATGCTTAACCGACTGAGCCACCCAGGCGCCCCCAAAGTTGTCTTTTTTAAAGCATGAATTCGTTTTGATCACTCTGCTGCTTAAAATCTTCTAATGGTTTCTCAGTGCAGCTGAAATAAGCACAGAGTGCAGGGCTGGTGAGAACTGGCTCCTGGCCACATTTCTGACCTCACCTCCCCTCATGCTGCCCGTCGGCGCCACAGCGGAAGACACACTGGCCTTCCTGATGTCCCCAGACTGCACCACATGCATTCCAGTGTCAGGGATCTGCATTTGCTCTTCTATCCAGTTGGAATGCTTTCCCCAGAGACACACACATGGCTGCCTCCTTCTTACATCATTCAGGTAAACTCCTCTCCTCAGAGAAGCCCTGATCTCTGGGACCAAGGTGGAACTACTCTCTGTCACAGGACCCTGTTTGATTTTCTCTACAGCTTATAGCAATCATTGAAGGTACCCAAGGTATTGATTTCTAGATCATATTTGCCTCTCCATTAGAATGAGTATAGAACATCTGGCTTGTCCACCCATGCTAGTTTCAGCTTTATTATGGTCACCATGAACATGCTCTCTTTCTGCTTTTGGAAGAGGATGGTCTAGTCTACTATCTAGTACAATCTGAAAGTACATTCAATAAAGTGGAAAGGACACTAGACTCAGAGGTAGTAGAAGGGAATGAGTTCCAACTCTGCTGCCATTAACTAACTGGTTAAGTGACCTGATATGCCTGAAGCCTCAGAAGCTTCCAATGCAAAGAGAGGTTGTTCAACTGGTCACTCCAAAGAGAGACTAATGACTTAGTCTAGTCCTACCACTAACAGTTCTAAAATTGCTATTCTGTTAAACACGCTGGAGGAAAGAGACTTTATACAATAGTCTCAATTAGTTAGAGCTTCCAGTTATAATCTCTAGGAGATTAACAACTAATTTAGGTAAAAAAAAAATTGGCCAAAATAATTTGGCACTTGCTTGGTTAATCAAATTTTCACGTAATTCTTACTCAAACTAAACCTTGATGACATAGTGAGTCCTAGAGCATATCTGATATCTTGCTGCATTTGCAAGTTGATCATATAATATAGACCTAAATAAAGTCTGCCAAACATTGTAAGTATTAAATAGTGAATATGATTTTTAGGACTTATTTGTCTAATCTTTAAAATTCCAGCTTTAGTCAGGTGTAATTGACATAGAAAATTGTAGGATATTTAAAGTGAGCATCGTGCTGGTTTGATATATACATGTACATTGTGAAAGGCTCGCTCCCATCTAGTTAATTAACATATTGATCATCTCGCGTGGTATCTTTTTGTAGTGAGTGCGGGAACACCTCGTGTTGTCCACTGTAGTCATCATGTTATACCTGAGATCGTCAGAGCTTACTCATCCTATAGCTAAAAGTCTGGGCCCTTTTATCATCTTCTCCCTATTTCTCCCCACCACCTAGCCCCAGCATCCATTTTCCTAATCTACAATGAGCTTCTAAGTTTTAAAAACATGAATTTATAAATTCAGTACAACAGAATAAAATTAAGTAGATAAAGAAAATAGATTAAAAAATAGATCTAGGGGAAACAATGAATTAGGGATACAGAAAAGCATACAGGACTGCTAAAAATAAGATCATGAGCTCAAAAGGAATGGTTCTTACCATATGATTTAATTTTACTAATTCCTCTGATGAAGTAGTGAAATGAGTTGATTTTTCTAGATGTAAATTTAGTGTAAATCACAAAAATGTAGACGTTTACTCCCTAATTTTTACTACATACACAGACCCATCTTTAAAGCTTATATCTCCCCCACATCACTATTTTTATTATGGGATGATTTAGGAGTACCAACTCTAAGAAAAAAATATATTCCCAACCACATTCTTAAAACAATGGTGGCAGGTTTCATCATTTGCTTTTATGAGAATAAAAACTTGAGACTCTTGCTCTTATTTTTTGAGGAATTTTGGACTATATTACGAGTGGGACCCTTATTCATGCTTTAAAATGAGATTAACAACTTCTTAGTGCTTTATTTGGGAGGACCTTTTTCCTGAGCGTTTATGATTCTTTTTTGTAGTACTTTTTCCTGAGCGTTTATGATTCTTTTTTGTAGTACAATTGTGCATCTACATCAATAGCGTTTATTCCTACCTGGCCCAGAATACACACATTCAGTCTGAGTTCATCATGTACCACAACTGAGTGAAGAAAGGATAAGGGAAACAGGCATAAAAATAAAATTCTCACAAGTGAAGGACAGAGCGTGAAGGAGAAAAGTGGGAAATACATCTACAGATCTGTACTCCTAACTACTTTCACCGTGTACATTCCTCAGGTTGGCAGTTCTCGAAGTGTGGACTGAGGACCCAGAGACCATTTCAGAAGATCTTTGAGGTCAAAATGATTCTCTGAGTATCAGATGAAAAACTGGAGATATCCCAAAAATAAACATGAAGTTTTAAAATTGTCTCCTTATTCTCTACCTATCCGATGAAATCATACACTACAAATTTCCAAATGAGCCCTGCACCCACCCTTATAGTGGGTGATTCCTTTCATTGAGCCCCAAATATATGTCAGTGTAAGTAGTCTCTTCAGGATAAATGTCTTGCTTTTCTGTACTGGTCTCTGATGGTGACAGAATGTGCTGTCTGTTTCAGAGGTCCCCGCCTTTGATGATGAACACTACGATCTGATAAGCAGAACTCCCTAATGTATGTGTAGATCGACTATATAAGTGCATCTTAAGGGGCACCTGGGTGACTCAGTCGGTTAAGCGTCTGACTTTGGCTCTGGTCATGATCCCAGGGTCCTGGATCAAGCCCCATGTCAGGCGCCCTGCTTCTCCCTTTGCCCTTCCCCCTGCTCGTGCTCTCACTTGCGCGTGCTCTCTCTCTCTCTCAAATGAATAAATAAAAAAATCTTTGAAAAAATAAGTGCACCTTAAGTATAAAGATACTTAAGTATTATGTGGTTAATGTGTGAATTATGATGCACACAATACATAAGTGGTTAAATCGGGCAAACACCACCACTTGCTTGAAACCAGTGGTTCTCAGCTTTGTTGCAAAGTGGAACTCCTGGGGAGCTTTAAGTTCTACCGATGCCTGAATCCTACCCCCCGAGATTCTGACTTAATTGGTCTGAGATGCAGCTTGGGCATGTGGAGTTTTAAAAGCTCCCTAGATGATTCTCATGTGCAGCCAAGATAGAAAACCATTGCATTACAGCTGTGTAAATTCTCCTCTTCTCTCTGCAGGTTTCATCATTGTTCTCTGTTCAGTCTTTGTGCCTTGAATTCTTGTAGCTCTCGAATTCATACCCTGAAACCTAGCCCTTGATGTTACCATGATACACCCTGTCTCCCAGTGTCTTGGATCCTTCCAGAGAACTGGTGACAGGGTCTAATCACTCCACAGGCAGCTCTTTTTCGTATCCAGTCCTAACTTTCTATCTGCTACGAGCATTTGGCACTTCTGACCTGTCCTCAATTAGCATTCTGCCTTCAGCCAGGCCTTTGACACAAATTCCCTTGGTCCCAAAGTCTGAAACCAGCCCTGTTGGTCCCCACTCAGTCCCAGCTCCAGAAGCCCTAGCGTGCTGAACCCTGGCCATTCATGAGAGGAAGTTAGTTAGATACAGTCTTAAACTTCTGCCCTTAACAGAGCACAGGCATGAATGTGGTCATTAAAAACACTGCTGGTGCAATTTAGTATTTCCAGATGTGCATATTTCCACAAGATAGTATTTAAGTATATCTGATATTTTTGGAGGCTAAAGAAATGAATCAAAAGAGAATTATGTTGTTTTTATTATGAACGGGTAATGAATACACTTAAAAAAAGGTATGTTCTTCATATAATAGGCATGTTCTTTTGTGGTCACTTGTCTTGGACCCTGAAATCCGCAGGTGCTTTGGAATAACATAAGAACATATTTCAAGGTTTTATCCGAAACAAAATGAACAAATCATGAATGTTCTGGACTATCATTTTTTAATATCATGGAAGCTGGACTTATTAGTCTTCAAGGAATGGTTGTCCAAGGAAATGCTTTTAAAAATCATTACTTTCTACTTGCTGAACTAATGTGGAGCATTAATAAAAATTGGAAGCATATCTCATGGTTAGAGGCATAAGCTGCCATATTCCAAAGAAAAATGAGGATATCTTAAAGAAGAACCTCCTCCAAGTGAGCTGTGCTTATTAAGATCAAATGGGATCTTGTTTATTTTCAATTTTTAACGTAATACAGTCAGAGGGCGCCAAGAGTACTGATGGAGTCTGAGGAAGGAGGAGCTGCATGTCTTCCTTCATCTGCTCCTTTTGCCTGGACTGAATCTTCTGCTCTTGGCTTTTCTTGCATAAACTACCAAGAAAGAGCATAGCTGGGTCAACATCAAATTGCACTTTGGATAATCAAGACACACAGCAGAGTTACCTTGGAACATGATTGTGAATTCAAAGCTCTGTTTCCTCTGGGGAAGGGCTTTACATGACTAATTACTTATTTTGGATTTCCATATTTAACTCAAGGTGGCCATGATGAGAGGATCATGTTTCATTCATTCCTAAACTAACCATTCGGTCCATTTTTTCTTTTCCTCTACTGATTTTTTTTTCCTTTCCATTTCAATATACTAGGCTCAGGTTACTTGTAGTTGCTCCTATCTTCTGTTATTCATTTATTTTGAAAATAGAAGGCAGAAGAGACTAGCACAGGAGTTAGGACAGTAGGAATCAGCATCCCAAAGAACTAGACGGGGGTCTTGACTCTTCTGCTTAATAGCTGTGTGATCTAGGGCAAGTGATTTTCCTCCACAGGCCCCAGGTTTTGCAACTAACAGTGCAGACCCTCTAGACTAGCCACATAATTTGTAGGGTGCAGTGCAAGATGGAAATGCGGTGCCCTTTGCCCAAGATTTTTTTTTTTTTAAGATTTTATTTATTTATTTGAGAGAGAGAGAATGAGAAAGAGCACATGAGAATAGGGAGGGTCAGAGGGAGAAGCAGACTCCCTGCCGAGCAGGGAGCCCGATGCGGGACTCGATCCCGGGACTCCAGGATCATGACCTGAGCCGAAGGCAGTCGCTTAACCAACTGAGCCACCCAGGCGCCCTTTGCCCAAGATTATTAAGAATTTCAAGATGCCACTGGCAGAACATTAACCCAAAGTTAGGGCCCTTCTACGCACAGGTCACTATATCACTGTGACTATGTCACAGGTCACCATGCCTGGAAAGACTGACTGTACATCTTCCACGAGGCTAGTGTCAGGAACACATGAGACAACATACATAAAATGCTAAGCCCAGTGTCTGGCACCCATAAGTTTCCAATAAATATAAACCACTTTTTAAGTATTATTTCCATTGCTCTGAATGCTACATTACTCACTTCCCAATTGGTTTATTTCTCCTGGAATATTTCTGGATCACTACCACCCATTCATTGTCTGTGACGGCAGGGATAGCAAAATCTCTGCTGTGGGATGGACCCCTCTCCCCACCTCGGACTCCCTGGGCTGCCTTCCAGCCACATTTTAAGACCCAATTCAAGCTTCTCTTCCTTTCAGAAGCCTTCCCTGATCTTCTCAGGCTGAGAGGCTCCCTTCATTGTCCATTCATTGCATATTCCTCTGTCATAGCCCCAATCACTCTGTAAATGCAAATAGTTACCTAACATCCCTCTCTTCCCTAAAGTCTGTAGCACCTCATGAGCAAAAATTGTGTGCACTCCTCTTAGTATCACTGTGGTCTAACACACAGATGGTGCCTAATAAATACTTGGTGCATGAATAAATGAATGACCTATTAAATCTCCATAAGCTAAAAGTATTAGCCAAGATTCACTTGACTCCCTTGCCATTACCTTCACTCTTACGCTCAGTGAGATGTTTAAAATAGGATTTTTCCCTATCTTTGTATATGGTATATTGTATATTCCTTACACTGTACCATTGTTATCTGTCGTATATCAGCCAGGCTGTTAACGGCTACAAATGACTTTAAGATAGAGATAACTAGGTTTTTATTTTCTCATTTTGATACAATCAAAGACCTGTAATCATATTGTAACGCCTTAAAACATGCCTGAAAGAAACTCACTACTACTATTTCTGAATAGGAAAATAAAAGGGTAGGAAAATCTATTAGCAACATGTAGCTCCTAGCTTTCTCCTTCTTAGTTCAGCATAGTTACTAAATACGATTCTATCTTTTTACTGAGACATTCCAAGTAAGTGAGTTTTCTGGTATTAAAATTCATTCCCTTAAGTGTGCAAAAATAACACATTTAGGTGCATTCTGATATAAATAATCTCTAATTCTATGTACTCTTTCATCGAATATATGGAATCCAAGTGCACCTTTTCTTGATGATTCAGGTTCATAATTACTGCACTATAATTCTATTAGTCCTCAAAAACTAGAAACAGCCCAAATGTTCATCAACAGTAGAGTGGACACGTAAATTATGATATATTCTCTAATGGATTATACAAATATCACAGAACAACCTTAGTAATGTAATATTGAGTGGGGGGGGGGAAGCAAACCTCCAAAGCATATATATAAGAGTAGTAGGGTTTCATAATGCAGAATTAGGCAAAACAACTCATAGAGCTTAGGGAGGCGTACAGGAGTGAGAAAGATAAAATGATAAAGAAAACCAAGGAGTTTATCACCATAAAAGTCAGGAAGGCAGGACAGTGGTTACCTCTAGGCAGTGGTGGTGAGTAGAAAGGATAAGGAGGCAGAGGGATGTTTCTGGGGGCTGATGGGAAAAGTTCTATTTTGTAGACATTTTTTTGGAGGGGTTATATGGGAGTTTGCTTGCTGTCATTTGCTTATAGATAAGGTGGGAGTTTGGGCTGCAGTTTTTTATATGTATTTGGTTTCTAAAATTTTTTTTGGATTTCAGGCAGTTTCGGACAGAAAGTACAATTTTATACTTAATGCATTTATGACTGCTGTGCATATAAAAACATTAAAAGTCTATTAATCCAAAATGACTTAGCAAGCTCTGATCTCTAATGCAAAAAGAAGATGTTTTAGAATTTACTCCTTTAATGTCATTTTGACCATTTGTTATCTACTTTGGGCTTTAGGCTCACAAATAAAGTTATTGTTTCTTTCACATTCATTCATTTTGAAATCAGAAATTAATATAACTAACATAAAATACTATTCCATTTTCTTTTTATTTTTTTTTAGAGAGAGAGAAAGTGCTCATGTGCACAAAAGGGCAGAGGGAGACTAGAGGAGAGAGAATTTTAAGCAGGCTCCACGCCTAGTGCAGACCATGAGATTATGACCTGAGCCCAAATCAGATGCTTAACCCACTGAGCTACCCAGGCGCCCCGCTCCATTTTCTTTAGAAGAAATGAAATCATGTAGGTGGAGATATTTCATAGCCCTCAAATCATTATTTCTAATCTGCTTATTTCATCTCATCCAAGGTCATTTTGTAAAATTATGGAAATGTAGGATGTTTACATTGGACAGACATTGTTACATATATTTACAAATAAAACAAACAACAAAATACTGATTGAGTCAGTGAACAGCAGAGATCTTTAATAGTCAACAGATACTAACCACAAAATATCTGCTCACCACCTGCTTATTCTAAGTCATGAGGTTTCATCCCTGAAAGATGAGTCACATTCTTTCTGGGTGTCATTTGACTCATGTTAACGATTCCTGCCATAGCTATGCTCTCTTGGAAATCAGAGTTTAGTGCACCCAAGGGACTTAAGCGTCCTAGGAGGTTTCTCACTATTGACAACCCCAGCTCCCCACTCCTCCACCCCAGAATTTACAAAGATGGGGCAGAGAGCAAACACACCAAAAAACATACAACTGCCTTCTGAGTCACTGATTTGCTATACTCCTGGTAGCTTGTGGAAGATGATTCGATCCTCAAGGTGCTGTGGTATTCCTGAATGCATGCAAAGAACTCAAACCCATGCTGGTTATATCGTCACTTTTTTTTTTAAAGATTTTATTTATTTATTTGAGAGAGAGAGAATGAGAGAGAGTACATGAGAGGGGGGAGGGTCAGAGGGAGAAGCAGACCCCCCGCCGAGCAGGGAGCCCGTTGTGGGACTTGATCCCGGGACTCCAGGATCATGACCTGAGCCGAAGGCATCGCTTAACCAACTGAGCCACCCAGGCGCCCTATCGTCACATTTATATTCCAACTTGATCTACTCAACGAAATGTGATGGGTTATGTTGGGGGTGGGGGAGGGTTTTCAGAGTGTGTAGAGGCTCAAAATCAACTTCTCACTCAGCTGAAAAAAATGTCCCAAAGCTTGCATCAGAGCTCCTCAGTTTTACCTATGAAGGGACTGTTCTTGCTTTCCCAATTCCCTCTGTGTTCTAAGAGACACATTTCCCTCCTGGCTTGTTTTGGGATGAGGAGTGAAGAGTTTACTAATAATCTCCTGAGAAGGAAAAATATGTGCTCTCTGTTCCCCTTCAGTGCTGTCAACAGTCATTCTAGCCACAAATCAAGTAAATTAAGTAAGACAATCATTCTTTCAGTCAAATCCTTGGTTTCTTGGCTACGGTTAGTCTACTTGTAATGAAACAGCTTTTGGGAGTGTTCCAAAATTTGCTAAAAATCAAATAAGAGTTGCCCGACACCTAAGTGAAAATCAACTATAATATGCACTACAAAGTTTTTCAGTCCACCATTCAATTAAGGATAGCCAATGGTTATTGAGTTCTGACTGCTCTTTTCTAGTGATTCATATGTCTTAATTCATTCAGCCTAAAAAATAACCCTACGGGATACATACAACTATCCCTATATTACAGATGAGAAAACATAGGCATGATAGAGTTAGTACATGGTCAGGCTGGGGTTCTGTTCCAGAAGTCTAGATTCAGACTTTGTGTTCTCAAACATTCCAATACTATTACCTCTGAGGATCATGTCTTCTTTTATTCAAGGACTTAATTTTAAAAGCTATGTTTGAAACACTATGTACTCATATATTCAATTAAACAAACAAATAACATTTATTTTGTACATATATGTCAAAGAACCAAAACCCAAACCAAACGAAACAAAACCAATAAGAAAGCCTTTGCCCTCGCTTAACATAAATAAGATAAGCTCCTTATGCTAAGAAGCTTCTGCCGATAGAAAAATTAAGGAGTACATAAGAACTGGGTATGAAAGGGGCAAGAGAGTTTTGTAGGAGAATCAAAGAGGAAGAAATTAATTCTAACTGAGAAGTAACCAATTTATGGAGGACTTAATAGGTTCTTGGAGGTGGGAGAGTATAAAGAGAAGGATCAAGGGCTGACCAAAGGGAATGAATTAGTGGGAGGTTATGTAACCTTGGAGGAGACTGAAGAGCAGGACTATAGGAGCAGAACAATGAACCTGACCCCTGCCGACCTGTCTGACCTCATGTGCTGCCATCCCCACCATTGGCCTTCTACTCCAGCGACGCTGGCCTCTCTCTTCTGTAATAATACATGGCTCACTTCTCCTCAGGTCCTTTGTACTTCTCTCTGCCTGGAAGGCTCTACAGCTTAGATCACAGTGTGGCTTTTCCTTGTCTTTCAGGTCTCAGCTCAAAGGTCGCCTCCTTAGAGAAACCTTCCCTGTATTGCAAATTACCCACCACTCTCCTTAATTTGTTGATTTATTTGCTTTATCTATCTGCTGTCTTTCTCAGTTAAAATAGAACCTTTAGACATAGGGCTCCCTGCTCCGCGGGAAGCCTGCTTCTCCCTCTCCCACTCCCCCTGCTTGTGTTCCCTCTCTCGCTGTGTGTGTGTGTCTCTCTCTGTCAAATGAATAAATAAAATCTTAAAAAAAACCCAGAACCTTTAGGAGAACAAGATCTCATCCGTCTTATTCATGCCTGATTTCCCAATGCCCAGAGTAATGCCTGGGTCTGAGAACTCAATAAATATTTACTGAATGAAATGAATGATTAGAAGTGGGAAATTTTCAAGAAAGAATGGGTGCTCATTAAAGTCAAACACTGGAAAGAAATTCAGTGGGATGGGGCACCTGGGTGGCTCAGTTGGTTAAGCGACTGCCTTCGGCTCAGGTCATGATCCTGGAGTCCCTGGATCGAGTCCCGCATCGGGCTCCCTGCTCGGCAGGGAGCCTGCTTCTCCCTCTGACCCTCCCCCCTCTCATGTGCTCTCTCTCTCTCTCTCTCATTCTCTCTGTCTCAAATAAATAAATGAAATCTTTAAAAAAAAAAAAAGAAATTCAGTGGGATGAAGGATGAAAAGAGGTCCCTGAATTGAGCAAGGAGAAGGTCCTTGGAGACCTTTGAGAGGGCAGGTTTAGTGAAGTGGGCTGTGATGTGGATGGGAAGGACGAGCAGAGTGTTGTGGGGTTAAGACCACAGGGAAGGTCGCGATGTGTTTCCTTCCATTCCAACGAGATGAAGCAAATAGCAGAAGTGAAAAGGAACATTTGCTCCTGTAAAAGCCGTTCTCACCTTTTCTCTTCTTCACTCTCCTAAGAAACATTTAAATAATTCTACCTTAGTGAAGGAAATTATAAACAATTACACCGAAAGAGGAAGTTGGGAGGGTCTGCTGGGGCCCAGGGTACCCTCAGACTTTGCATGATCCCAGTAAGGAAGAGTGCAGACAATCTAGAGAGGAGCCTTTCATTTATTCTCCTAGGATCTGTATGCGAATTGAGACATTTTCTATTCATCCCTATAGATTTTGAATTCAGAGATAATTTTAGATAGTATCAACAGGGGTAACTGAATTTCCCTTTGGTTTACCAGGCTTGTTTCAGGCTTTTTTTTTTTTTTTAAGATTTTTTAATTTATTCATTTGACAGAGAGAGAGAGACAGCGAGAGGGGGAACACAAGCAGGGGGAGTGGGAGAGGGAGAAGCAGGCTTCCCGCTGAGCAGGGAGCCCGATGCAGGGCTCGATCCCAGGACCCCGGGATCATGACCTGAGCCGGAGGCAGACGCTTAACCGACTGAGCCACCCAGGCGCCCCTTGTTTCACGTTTTTTTCTCAAGATTTTTTTTTTTTTTTATTTGAGAGAGAGAATGAGAGACAGAGAGCATGAGAGGGGGGAGGATCAGAGGGAGAAGCAGACTCCCTGCTGAGCTGGGAGCCCGATGCGGGACTCGATCCAGGGACTCCAGGATCATGACCTGAGCCGAAGGCAGTCGCTTAACCAACTGAGCCACCCAGGCCCCTTGTTTCACGTTTTTAAGATCAGCCAGGTACCCAACATTTATTGAGAACTTAGTATATGCCAGCCTGTTTTAGGCACTAGACCTATAAGTGAATAAATATACACTAATACTGCAAGGAAATTACTTTGAAAATACTTGGGAAACAGATGTTGCAAGTACCTATTAGTCTTTTAGAGAATTTACATATAAATGAAGAAAATGCTAGTGGTGTGCTCTTGGAACTGGCCCAGCTGATTGTTAAAATTTCAAGACTTTTGAGGGCTATATATAGCTGCTACTATTTATAGCTATTACTAAATATAGCTATTGCTAAAAGTCAAATTACACAACTTACAACGAAATAAATTACGCTTAAAAACAAAGATAGTAAGTACTGAAAACTCATAATTTCCTGATTATTTTTACTGTACTTCACTGCTATCTATACTCTTGAAGTGATTTATGTCTGTTGGACCTGTATGATGGAAATACCAAATTATGGTGTGCTGGTGAACATCTCTTTTCCAGAACCATTTCAGCGAGGTTACACTGTAGCTTGAAATTGGCCATGATGGGAGTATTTTCACCATGGAAACTGGCAAATGCTACAAATCAGAAGGTTTCTTTCCTTCTTCCTTTCTTTTCTTTTTTTTTTTTTTTTAAGATTTTATTTATTTGACAGAGAGACACAGTGAGAGAGGGAACACAAGCAGGGGGAGTGGGAGAGGGAGAAGCAGGCTTCCCGGCGAGCAGGGAGCCCAATGCGGGACTCGATCCCAGGACCCTGGGATCATGACCTGAGCCGAAGGCAGACGCTTAACGACTGAGCCACCCAGGCGCCCCTCTTCCTTTCTTTCTTTCTTTCTGGATAGCTTTATATTAAACATTTGCCAGCACACCACTGTTCCTATCTATGAATCAGAAGTTGCTTTGTGCGTGTCTTTATTTAACTTGTTGGGTTAGAGTCATTATGTGAATTTCCGAGGGCAATGGTAATAGATTGGTTCAGTTATTGTGGCTGACTGTTTAGAAAGGCTAACTTTCTTTTCCCATGAATGTGAGAAGATGAACTGTGGAATTTCAATTGTCTAAATGTGTTTTTACCTCTCTGCAAGTCATTTTTCAGACTTACACAAAAAGGAAAAACAGAGGGAAAAAAAGATCCTATGATTTTTATTGATACAACAATTTACTGAATAACAACATAGTGGTGCATTTGGTAGCCTTCTTGTCCAAAATGAACAATGTAATTAATATTCAAATTCACAAACAAGAGAAACATTCCTTAGGATTATTATTTTTTTTAAGATTGTAGTTATTCATTTCCATGCGATACAATTCAGTGTATGTTATGCTCAATCATCCATTCACTCAATATTCAATAGTTACCAAATATAAAAAGCTAGTAACACTACGAGGTTACTATGTAATCATTTGGTATTTTACACTTCAAGTTAAAATATTTATTGATTGTCTAGAAGCTTCTAGTAAATGGATTCCTTTCATCAAAAGCCTATAATATTTTAATGGAGAGGAATTAACCTTATCATAAATAGATGACCTGAAAGCCATTATTTTTGTTGTAACCACAAATAGAAACAGCTCTTTGAAACTGATTAACTAGAAGAATACAATATTGTGCGCGACTGTGGGAACATACCACTTTTCTCAATGGAATACATCTGCAATTCTCTTAACCAGCAAAAGGCAGGCTCACAAGAAGTGCTATCTTATGGGTTATGGGAAACACTCCCTCTCCTAATAGGTTGATTATTAATTTCAATAAAGCTTTGAATTTAATCTCAATTACATTCCCATCTTTAGACCCTGAGCTTGGGAGGAAAAACGAGGTGATGACATAGTTTATGCTGCTGTTAGGGCAAAAGATAGAAAGCTCCAAAAATAGGAACTGAGTTCAGAGAAACAAAGACAAAAATGATTTTTAAAAAAATATGCAAATTGGTGTCACTATAAAACAGCAGTTCCCACCAGGGGTGATTTTGCCTTCCCCAGAAGACATGTGCCAAGGTCTGGAGACATTTTTGGTTGTCACTACGGCAGAGAGCTTGCTACTCACGTAGGGATCAGGGATGCTGCTAAACCTCCTACAGTGCACGGGACAGCCCTCCACAACAAAGAATTATCCAGCCTAAAGTGTCAACTATGTTAAGGTGGAGAAACTCTGCTATAAAGCTAACTTATTATTGTAATACTAGGTTAATAAAATAGCAATCAAAACAAAGGGAAGATGGGGAGATGCGCAACACCAATCAGCTAAATACATGCTTAAAAGTTTCTCTCTCCTCTAAATATGAATATTTTTTATTGATAGTTATTTACCAGATGTAGCCATAATAAAAGATAACAGTTACTGAGCCCTTATTATATGCCAGGCACTGGGCTATGCACTTGACTTGAATTATCCCAATCCAAATTCATTACAACCATCTGATGGGAGTGCTGTTATTGTGCAGAAAAATGATCACTTGTAGCATCAAGCATCCTCTAGAGGTCAGCAGTCTCTTGCTGTCTCTCTGTCACTAACTGCCGGTGGCATGACCTTGAACATTGTGACAAAAAAGTCAGTCATGAGGGAACTCTAGAACTCAGTAGGATATCCTCTGAATACCCTCCAAGAGAACTGTAGAGTCCTAAGGGTTCGAAAATACATAAAAAGGAGGCTGGGTTTCTCAATTACAGTTAGGCAGAAAAGGCATAGACAAATCTTAAAAACTGAAGAAAGGCAAAGTATAGTCCAGGAGGAGGTAGACCAAGGAGCAGAGGAGGGCTCTGGATGACCCCGCCCCATCCCACACCCACATCTCCCTAAATAAATACATTTAAAGGACATTGATAAAGTGACCTTAAAGAGCTAGGTATGTCTCATGATGTTGACAAGGATTCATTCCAAGTGCCAACATTTCTGATCATTATATAATCTTAACTGGCTGAGATAAGATAACATAAATTATTTCCTTGGAGGGTAAACCTAGAAAAAATGAGAATTAAAACAGCAACGTTTCGATGACTAAACAAATATAATCAATTTGAATTTTTATGCAAAGTAGCCTTGCATACTTTGTATTTTATGTATTTTTAAAATTTAAGAGAATTTGGCCCAGTAGAAACAGATGAGCTTTTTAATTCCGACTTAAAATATATAACTGAGTAATTGGTTTAGACTTGGGATTTTCAGTTGAAAACTTACTAAGTTTATGTACTATACTGAATATTTAGGGGACCTTAAATTTCACCATACTTATAATTTTAATTTATTGCATAAGGTTTATTTACTTGCAGAGTTTTTGTCAGATAACTTAAAAAAAGACAAGGAGCATTAAATACATAAATGAAGTTTAAAAGGTGTTGGGACTGAAAGAGGAAGAACGCTTTGAGGTAAAAATACTGACATCCTCAAAGGCATGGAAGGGGTTCTTGTGGGAGGAGAAAAAGTAGGTTTTCCCAGAAGTGAACTAAAGTACTCCACCCCTAAGGGTTAAAGTCTCCCTAACTCAGGTGATTGTGGGGTTCCAGCCTGGGGGTTTCCTGATGATACACCCCACAGGGAAGGCTAACTACCACCCGTCCTATTCACCTACACAGAACTGCAACTCACCCTCCCACTCAGGCATTATGGGTCTATGGGGGAAACAATACTTAAAACTTCAAAGACCCCATGCCACCAGCCTTTATGAACCAAAGTAGGCACTCATGCACAATATGAATGAATAAATAAGGAAAGCCATACATTTGAAAAACAAATAGAGCAATCTAAAAGAGAAGATCCAACATTCCCCCAAGGAAACAGAAATAAAGCAAGGAACATAAGCAAGAAAAAAAAAAAAATCCAAATTAGTATCTTCAGAGAGTCAAGAGATTATTGCAAGAAGCTATGAGAGAGTAGCAATGGGGCAATGAGAATGTTCTTGCAAATTAAAATATACTTGCCAGCCTAAAAAAATTCAGTGGCCAGGATGATAAATAAAATGGATACATTTGAAGACCAAAGTGGAGGTCTAGAAAACCAAAGGGAAAAAATGATGGAAAATATAAGAGCTTAAGAAATTTGAATAGATCCTAGTGTTTCAACATTTATCTTATGAGAATGGAGAAAATGTAAGAAACACAGATGTATGCAGATCGACAGTTTGACCCAAAGCTAAACAGAATGGTGGAGAAAAAGACTCACACCTAGATGTATCCTGATGAAAACTGGAAATTCAGGGATAAAGAGAAAATATGAAAAGCTCTAGAGAGAAAAAACAGACAAATTATTTACAAAAGAAAAGAATCAGCTTAATAGTTGATTTCTCATCAGCAATCTTGAATGATTGAAGAAACACTATGAAGAGATTTTTTTTTTAAAGATTTTATTTATTTATTTGAGAGAGAGAAAGCATAAGTAGGGGTGGGGCAGAAGGAGAAGCAGACTCCCCGTTGAGCAGGGAGCCCCACATGGGGCTTGATCCCAGGATCCTGGGATCATGACTTGAGCTGAAGGGCAGATGCTTAACCAACTGAGCCACCCAGGTGCCCCAAGAGATTTTTAAATGTGTATAACACACAGACACACAGACACACACACACACACTCAAACATACATATGTACTTACTAAAGGTTTTCTAACAAAACAATAAATAACCCAAGAACTTCATGGGGTATCAACCACACTATCAGTTGAATATAGAACAGAGAAGAAACAGACAGAAACTTTAAGGAAAATACAAGAGTCCATTGGCTGGGAGAGAATGAAGAGTCACCCTTGACCAGCAACTTTTTTTTTTTTTTAAGATTTTATTTATTTATTTGACAGAGAGAGAGAGAGAGAGAGAACAAGCAGGGGGAGCAGCAGAGGGAGAGGGAGAAACAGAACCTCCGCTGAGCAGGGAGCCCGATGTGGGGCTCGATTCCAGGACCCTGGGATCATGACCCGAGCTGAAGGCAGACGCTTAACTGACTGAACCACCCAGGTGCCCTTGACCAGCAACTTTTAATGGCATTAGAGCCTATTTCTTTCTCTGTGGATTCAATATGCAAATGACATTTTCATAATCATGATACTGCAAATGATGATTATTTTCAATTTTAAAAATAATACTATAGGGGTGGCTGGGTGGCTCAGTTGGCCAGGTGACCGACTCTTGGTTTTGGCTCAGGCCATGATCTCAGGGTTGTGGGATCAAGCCCCAAGTCAGGCTCTGAGTTTGGCATGAGGTCTGCTTGGGATTCTCTCTCTCCCTCTTCTTCTGCCCCTCTCACCACTCACACACTCTCTCTCTCTCTCTAAAATAAGTAAATAAATAAAATCTTTTAAAAATTTATTTTTTTCTATTGCAAGCTTTTCTTGGTTCACAATTACAGTAAACCTAATTATTGCCATCAAAGTAGACATTAGAGAGGAAAAAAAAAATTCTTTAAAAACTACAAAATCCAAACATAATTGGTAAATTCTAGAACTTCAAAGACGGAGCTTTAAAACACAGTTCTGAAAAGACAACAGAAAAAAAGAAAGCTGAGCTACTCAAAGTTGGGAATAAACTATGTGAAAATAAAGGAAATATGAGAAACGGTATAACTGAGTATCTACAGATAGGCTTGGAATTAGTAGCCCTGCCATCATTTTGGAATAGTACCAGATGATAAGTCAAATTCTACTTTCCTGGAAAATGAGCATTACCTTAAGAAGAGTGGTCTCTCTGACTCCCCTTCAGAGAAATGCATCCCGTGCCCTGACCTGTCATTTTTCTTCTTTTCTGGCTTCATTTTTTTTCAACACCTGCCACATTGTATATTTATTTGTCAGTTGATCTTGTGCCTTCCCCACCTCCTGGATAAAAGGTAAGCTCCTGGAGAGCCAGCACTTTATCGTGGATTCCTCAGTAAGGAAAGCAGGTACTCAATAGTTATTAGTTGGAGTTGGATGGATAAAATAAGTGTTCCTATAATATTTCTTCATGTAACAACTGGTCTCAAAGATATCTTCATGTTTTAATTTTTTCAAACTCACAAATCTAATGTTGCTTGTTAGATTTCTTTCCTATCTTGATTCTCATTGGCTAATCAATAAGCCGTTTATTATATGCCTGTTTAGAAACACATGCCTGCCTCATTCTCATTGAACTGCTTATCAGGACATCCATTCTGAAACAAATAGCAATTCATGGATCAAATAAAATCAACATCCTCTTAAGGACCTACTACATGCAAGGCCTGGATGGATGGATGGATGGATGGATGGATGGATGGATGGATGAGGGCAGCACCTTGGGAAGCCTTGTTTTCCTGTTCTTGGGGGAGAACACTCACTTCCTAGTCAAGTTCCGGTTTCCATATAGAGATTCTTCACAGCTTGGTATTTATGTAACTGCTGGAGATGTTCTGACTCTGTCCTCTCTCTTTCTGGATATTTCCCTACTTTTCCCCTTTTCACAATATCCAAGAGTATACCTTACTTCTCCCTTTTACAGATAAATAACAAATTTAGTCCAGAAAGTTACCATCTGATTTTTTTTAAATTTGGGGAAACGTGTCAGACAACAGTTTTACCTTACTTCAATACTGAAAATGTTAGTTTTAGCAAAGAAAAAAAAAAGTGGTGACAATGAGGGAAAAAATACAATACTATCACTTAGAGGGCATAATTTTTTTTTTTTTTTTAATGTAGCATGGAGCCCAACACGAGGCTTGAACTCAAGACCCTGAGATCAAGACCTGAGCTGAAATCAAGAGTCGGACGCTTAACTCATTAAGCCACCCAGGCACCCCTGAGGGCAAAAAATTAAAAAAAAAAAAACAAAACCCACAATTTTGCAATGCTTCCAAACAAAAATGAGAACCAGAGTAAGTTTATATTCAAATATTACTCTGTTTTAAAATTACATTTTTGAAAGTGCTTCCTTTTCTGGCTGACATTAGCAAATACACATCAGTGAGTTGATGACATTTTATACAAAAGGGACAACTTGTTCACCCAAAAAAGTTGTCAAGTCATACACTTGACTCATTTTGCCAGGAGCCAAAGGTTTCAGGCATACCTTCTGCCTTCCGTAACTTCGCTGGCTCCTATACTTGGCACTCTCAGGGTTGTTTTGGCAGGCAGATGCATATCCAACCTACTATTCATCATGACCCCAAAAGCCGGATCGCATGAACTACTGAAAGTGACCTTGTGGGAAAACTGAATGGTAACCCAAGAAATCACTGTGAATACTGCTATAGGGTTACATTTTTACAATACATGTGCTGCTTTATAATGATCTTTCAGGAGATACGCAAGTATAAAATTTTGGTGTAGATTATTTAGTCTTAAACCCATCATGTTTTTGGTTTTACAGGACTACGCGGTGAAAAGCATACATGCTTCTTATGAAAAGACTAATCCACCTTCTTCTTTGTCCCTGCAGGATAACAAATGTTTGAATTAATTTTCTTTTGTTACAATTTGGAAATTGTTGCCTTTTATACGGTTATCAAGAGAGAAGCTTCGGGGGAAATCGGAGGGGTAGACGAACCATGAGAGACGATGGACTCTGAAAAACAAACAGGGTTCTAGAGGGGAGGGGGGTGGGAGGATGGGTTAGCCTGGTGGTGGGTATTGAGGAGGGCACATTCTGCATGGAGCACTGGGTGTTATGCACAAACAATGAATCATGGAACACTTCATCTAAAACTAATGATGTAATGTATGGGGATCAACATAAGAATAAAAAAAAAGAGAGAGAAGCTTCATGGGGCGCCTGGGTGGCTCAGTCGGTTAAGTGTCTGCCTTCGGCTCAGGTCATGTTCCCGGGGGTCCTGGGATCAAGTCCCACATTGGGCTCCTTGCTCAGTGGGGAAACTGCTTCTCCCTCTGCCCCTCACCCTGCTCATGCTCTCTCTCTCTCTTGCTCTCTCTTTCAAATAAATAAATAAAATCTTTAAACAAAAGAGAGAGACAAGCTTCTTTCTGTCACTCTGGAAATATTTCCCCCTCATTTCAGTCAGTGGTCTCACGGCTTTTTAAATTCATGACATCAAATTGCAGGACCCCCTCCCACTGTTGTTGCTATCATTTAATTTAAGTAACATATTTATTGATTATGCCTACTGTGAGCCATCCCTGTGCTGGGAACTAGGTATTATATTCAGTGGTGAACAAAAGAGATAAAATATAATCTTTGTCTTCAACTTAGTAGGGAGGGAAGAAAGGTATCAAGAACAAACAAACTGGTACCTAATTGTAAATTACGATAAGTACCATGACGTAAGAGTGTCTATTTACCAACTTTTGAGATATTCCTTCAGGTATTTCAAACACTCTTTCACCTGGCTTGGTTATCCTCTCTATTAGAGCCTTTGCCATCATCTGGGATATCACATGCAAAATTCTGTCCTTCCCCTTAGGTCCCTGGCTCTCCCTGACTAGAAGGGCTTTTACTTCCTCACCAGGAACCCACATGCATAACCCTTACCTCTTCTGGTCTCTACCTCAAATTATGTGTGTGTGTTTTTAATTAAGTAATCTCTATGTCCAATGTGGGGCTCGAACTCACGACCTCGAGATCAAGAGTCATGTGCTCTACCGACTGAGCCAGCCAGGTACCCCCAAATTGTTTTAACTAAGGACTTCAAACCCTGAAACTTTTCTCCGATCATAATATTAGTTTTACCTCGTCTGCTCCTTCTCTTACAATAAACCTGCAATTAGCCTTTCCCATGAGTCCTTTAATACCTCTGCCGTATCTTTGGGCTACTAATCTCCTCCTGAAATCACTTGCTTCTCTCCCTGACTCGCTTCCCAAGGTCCAACATCAGTCTTTAGCAACCCACAAGCCCTCACTCCTTAACTACCTTCCATTTATACCTCTTCACTTTAGAGAAAATTTTAGTCATTTTCTCCAGAGTTACCGCGAATTGCTGGAGGTTCTCAACACATATCACTTTATCCAATTTCATCATGACTCTCAATGGTGCTCACAATGATTTCATAACAGACCTTTCCCCTTCTTCCTCTTAATCTCACGCTGCCTTTCTCGTTTTCCAAGCACCTCACCTCTACTGTCAACTAAACAAGCCATATCAACTAAAATGTCAATTCATAATTTATGTCATTATCCACACACACAAAACCTTCATATTCATTTTTGTGTTCCGCTTCCTTTTAAATTCTTAATTCTCTCACAAGTTAACTCTAGACCTCTGTATTTGGTCTTCTCTTCTGCCACTTGTTCCTGAAATTTGTGCTCTGTCTACAAATATATTCACATCTTCTCTCAACTTACTTCTTCCAAGTGACTGTGGCCATACTTCCACCTTCTGGACAGTGTAGGCTACATTCTGCCAGTTTTTACTTTCATCACCCACACACTTCTGGTAACTCATGGCATTTGTGCTTGACTGTCACCAACCCCTTGAAATTCCTCTTCTCAGATCGAGAATGTCCTTTCACTAAAGTCACTTTTGACCCAGTGCATACCCCTTCTCTTCCCCCTGAAATCCTCTGATCCCTCATAACTGTGGTGTCAAGCAGGATCCTGTCTCTTGTCTTACCTCCCTGATAACTTCTCACTTTTATTTGCAGCCTCTGCACATGTGAGAATTCCTTAGGATTCTGTCAACCTCCTTCTCCCCCCTGCATCAGGAGTCACCAGTGACAACCACGAGCATATTCTGGTTTCCAGGTATGTTCCGTCTGGCCTATAGAGTATTGAGGTGGTTCATTTTTACTGACGTCAACACTTAAAAATGAGATTTTTTACATAAAATCTGGACTGCCGGTTTGTCTTGAAAAACCATAATTCATACCAATACAGAATAAGAATAAAAGAAAGAAGAACATCAAATGGATATAAAGGACTATTCGATAGCAAAGTAATAATGAAAGACTGGTTTCCTCCATCATATAGGAAATACCAGAGGATATTTTCGGGCAGATTTTGAGGATTCATGCTGATAACCACAGATATTACTAAGCTCAGCCTATCAGTCTTCTGTTCTCACCCTTGTCAGACTTACCTACAACTTCACTTCAGAGTCCCAGTTATTTGTTCTAGCTTACATTACTCCCCAGTCTTATTTCAAAAAGGATTTGATTCAGAGTCCTTTAGTTTACTTTCCTCTGAATACTGAACTTACCTAATAAAACCTGAACTCTGAAACAAGTGAGATAATAAAACAATAGACAATGTAAACCGTCAATTTCAAATTCTGCCTGCAGTCACATCGTCTACATTGTCCATGAAGTAGATGATATTTTCTTTAATCCAAAGGCTTTCCTTGTTCTTTATTTTATTTTAAAAATTTTATTTATTTATTTGACAGAGAGACACACAGCGAGAGAGGGAACACAAGCAGGGGGAGTGGGAGAGGGAAAAGCAGGCTTCCCGCGGAGTAGGGAGCCTGACGTGGGGCTCGATCCAGGACCCTGGGATGTCCTGAGCCTAAGGCAGACACTTAAGGACTGAGCCACCCAGGCGCCCTGTTCTTAATTTTAGGGTGATCAAGTTTCCACGGGGAAGAATACAAGAAAAGAAAGCATATAAAGGTGGAAAGGTAGAAAAATCTGCATCAGAAAAGTCATTTTAATTCATTCTTCTTTGTACTCCCCGTATATGGCACAAAAATACATGTTTGGCAATAATTAATCCTAAACTTCTATTTCCCAGTGTTGACACTTAAATCTCCATTAATCTTATCCCACGAATAATGTATATATCTTCCCGCAGAGGAAATAAAAAGTGAGAGTGAAGAGTAGAAGATGACCTACAAGGGAAAAAAAAACAAAAAAACCAAAAAACACTACCCCCTGTTTTAATTAAAGAGCAGAGAGAGTTTTCTCCTCCCTACTTATTTAACCACCTTGAAATGTTAAATCATTTTAAAACTCCTCATAGCCTTGAGCTAACATTTGGAAAGATTTATTTATATTTTGAAAATAAAAACCCATACACAACACATGGGGAATGAATTTCTGTCCAACGGCAGCATAAATCACGGTTTTGTTAGCTGCATTTCATTTCTTGCTTTGGTGCCTTGCGAGCCCACTAAGCCAGGTTGCCAAGCAACCATGTCAGCTTTGCTGAATATAGATATTAACAGGTTTAGGTTACATGGGGAAAAAAAGTGGAGTGAACAAGAGCGCAGATTTATCCTTCACCTGGAAATTTGGAGAAACATGCACTCTTTTCAACTCCGTCTTTGAAACAAATGTATCTAATACCTCTTGTTACACTCCACTCTCTTAGACAGAAGGGGGAGTTCATTTCCTCCTCCAAAGTAATGCACTTGCCCGTTGTGTATTGAGAAGTGCACGTGTCCACGGCCACTAGGACGTGCAATTCTGGTTTCAGAACACGGATAGCTTTTCTAGAAATCGAATGAATCTCAATCTCATTTTAATAAAATCCCATGTTTATAATGTTTGCTAGTGGCTTGCTCTTTACTGTTTGAGGGGAGTGGGCAGATTGAACTCTCGCCATTGATCAGACGTGGAAATGGTCTTCACGGAGATAAGGAACTGGTGCCTCAACTGGGCAAGGGCAGGGCTGGGATGTGCACCTACATGGATAGCCTGCCTCAACAGCCGGTACCCTGAATCTCTACCGTATTTTTACAATATGATTGAGAAAGTGGCAGAAGGTGAAGACAGTCTTGTGAGCTGTCACGGTGTCCAAGACTTCAGTATTGACTTATGCAAAGAAGCAAGCGTGTCATCGGAGACACGTGGCACGGAGATGTGGTTCTTCTTTTCCTTCTCCCTCTCTGCAACGTTTCTCACATCCCTGCTTTTCTGTCTGTGCTCCCGCACAGACTTGACGACACAACAAAAATGAAAATAAACTCTCTCCGATCCTTTATCTCTGGAGGCAACACTGGTGGCCCCAACAAGACTCTAACCTGAATCCCTTCACGGCGAATTCGCCTTCGGGACTCATGACCCCAAAGAGACCCCACAAAGCTTCTGAGGCTAAAGGACACCTGCTTCCAGCTATGAACCTGGAAGAGAGCTCTATGAAGAAAGCAGGCTGGATATGCTAAGCCCAGTTTGCACAAGGCTGCAATCTGCTGCAAGTCTAGAAGAGTCCACCCCCCACCTGACTGTCACTCACATTTTAAAATACGTGCTGTCACGGCTGCACCTGTTCCCAGGTGCTAGCAGCTAAGATGGCTGCAGCCCTACTGAGCTCCTCAGACTGCTGCTGTGTACGTTCTGAGAGTCACCGTGACAGGACCTCAGAGTCCTTTCTCTCAGATGAGTGATTCCAGTATGATTTCTCTTCTGGCAAGCTGGGGTGCCTGATGATGGCAATTTTGAGAAACCAATGGCAGCTCTAGTTCTTCCTTCTGTTTTGATAGGTTGGTCACATTTCCACTCCCAGCCTTTCTTAAGGCTAGGCTAATTTAAATAGAATGCATCCGTTGGGTTATTTTTTGGGGGGGGCCCTCCAGAAAGTGGAAGATGTTCATATCCTTCCTACACATTAGGAGGAAGCCCAGTGAATTTACCTTGTGAAGATGGTTCAACCAGGTGGGATAGATGGAAGAACCCTGTCATCCGCCTTCAGGTGCTTTCCTCCATGTTACCAAAGACAGCTAAGTCAGCTCCTTTCACTCTCCTGGTTTGACTTGGGAAGTTAATAAGATCATAAATTTAAGACCTAAGACCTAACAAACTGTGCCAAAATAAAAATATAAAACTTCCATGGTGAGAGGAATACTGATATGCTTGCACTCTGGCATATGAGTCTCTGTTTTTGTTGTTTTTTTTTTAAGAGTATTTATTTGTCAAAGAGAGAGAGGGCACAAGTAGGCAGAGGGAGAAGCAGGCTCCCCGCTGAGCAGGGAGCCTGAGACGCAGGACCTGGTCCCAGGACCTTGGGATCATGACCTGAGCCAAAGGCAGACACTTAACCTACTGAGCCACCCAGGCGCCCCATGAGTCTCTGTTTTTGAATGCAGTGGGGGCTTCCTCCACATTTTGATAGTTTCCCTCTCACCTTAATCTTTTGGTAGAATGCAAATTAAAATAGTGTTCTCTCCTGACTTATATTGTCTTACATGCTTGGATTAGCTTTAGTCCTTAGGGGAAACCCTGTCTTTCTTTCCTCCGCAGAGGATGCTGAATATCCTGTTTTTATTCCCCCAGAAGTCATTGTATCATTGTTAATGATAAAAACTAACGTATTTTTACTGCATTTTTTCATTATCAAAGACATAATAAACACCTACAGTTCTGATATTTATTGCAGTTTGTGCTATTACTTTTAATGACATAAATGCAAACTTATTTTTACACAAGGGCTACACATATATGTGGTGAGGGTAATTCTAATGATCTCTTTTCTTTCACATGATCTTTGCTAATAAGACTTAGTTTTGAATTTGGTTCAGAAGTAGCAGCAATTAAATTTCAGGGGTGTGGGTGTCAACTTGTTAGCCACGGAGTGGGAACAGAGCACAGGGGTAGAGATGCACATGTGTTTAGACAGGTAGAGATTCTTTTTTTTTTTTTTAAGATTTTATTTATTTATTTGAGAGAGAGAGAGAGAGAGTGAGCATATGAGAGAGAGCAGGAGCAGGGGGAGGGGCAAAGGGAGAGGGAGAAGTAGACTCCCTGCTAAACAGGGAGCCCGATGCGGGACTCGATCCCAGAACCCTGAGATCATGACCTGAGCTGAAGGCAGATGCTTAACTGACTGAGCCACCCAGGCGCCCCTCAGAGAGGCAGAGGTTCTAACTGTGGAAATGGTTGGGAACTGGGCCAGAACCTTAGACTGAGGCTGGATATTGACACTCTTCCAGGTCGGGCTGAGAAATCTAGATTGGCAGCAGAGGTAATTTTAAGTAGCCCAGCTTGTCTCACTATTCTTATGACATCTCTTGTCTCCAGTACCTATGCTCCTTGGATACTTATGCTTTATCCTTACAACCACCATATGAGGTGGGTATAATGATCCCCATTTTGCAGGTAAAGAAAGGGATCCTTGAAGAGATCAATTAACTTTCCCAAAGTCACAAAGCTGATGCCTCCCTGCCTGATGCCACAGACGTGTGCACCCTCTCCTTCTCCTTGAGTGTCAGAGTACTCAAAGCAGAGTCAGAATTTTCTGGGGATAGCTCAGAACTTCCCAGCCCTTCTCCCCACTGCTCTCCACTTTTATCTTCCATTCTGACTCTGTTGTCATTGAGAGTGACCACGTAATTTATTGTCCAAACCAGAACATTTTTGAGAGTGAAAATCACTATTAATAATTGTTGCAAGGCAACGGGCATGATATGGGACTTCCGGTCACCTTAACTTGGCTGACTCCCTGAAACAGGGTTAACATTTATAACTTAATTTGAAATTGTTCACAGTGGAATCTCTCCAACTTTTCCCCAAAGGTAGCATCCCTGAATATGTCACCATCTAATTGCTGAAAGGAGACACCCCCCACCCCGTACAGCCCATAGAGTTTTCTCAGGTTGGAAGTAACCAACCCATCCTTATTTTACTTCTGCTTTACCTTCTGTCTCTCTTTAAGGGGGGCTGCCATACCTGTCCTGCTTACCAAGCAGTAGAATTGTAGGGCTGTTATGTGTTTTCCCTGAAAGGTTTGCTGGCCCTGCTGATCAAGGCAGTTAATGCCTACTGGGTCTGTCTCGAACAGCAGAAGGAACAAAATCCCCAACTGGGCACAGACTCAGATTCCTTTGAACACACTGTGATTTGATAACCCACTGCAAATGGTATCACCTCTTGATTTTAGGGAACAATTCACAATTGGTCCTCCCATTCCTGGGCTCCAAATGCCTCAGATGTGGGATCTAAGATGAACTATGACATAGATCAACATCTTCTCTCAGAAATGTCACACTTCTTTTTAGTCTCTTCTTATTTGGTGCTCTCGAGTTTAGATTTTAAGATTTATTTATTTATTTATTTGAGACAGAATGAGAGAGAGAGAGCACATGAGAGGGGGGAGGGTCAGAGGCAGAAGCAGGCTCCCTGCCGAGCAGGGAGCCTGATGCGGGACTCGATCCAGGGACTCCAGGATCATGACCTGAGCCGAAGGCAGTCGCTTAACCAACTGAGCCACCCAGGCACCCTTGAGTTTAGATTTTAAATGATATCTTTCATGCACCTGCTTGAGCTTTCTCTTTTTTTTTTAAACCTTCACCAAATAGAAAAGGGGAAAGAGTTCAGCTGACCACTAAGTGATTTAGGGATAATTATTAGATTTTCCCTCTCTCTTCCTTGCCCACATTCCATCGGCCTGCAGGCCATGATCTTCAGTCCCGGGAACATCCAGGCAGAAGGCCAGCCCTAAGGGGAAAACTTGAGAAGCATCTGCATGCAGTCGAGTTGAATCTCTCCCTCACTGTCAGGCACGTGCTCAGTAAGAACCCCTGGAAGAGAAGTCCCACTAGCTGGATGCTCGGAGGTCTAAGACCATGGCTCAAACCCACGAGAAAGAAGGCGGAGGGGTGAACAGAGGACCTTTGGCTCCCAGACTACCTCCGATTCTAGACCCCTCAGTTGTCTTCTCCGTGAAGGGAATCAGCTGGGTTCAAGAACATTTAACTTTATCTATGGATGATGAGGAATCTGTGAAGGATTTGGTCTGCTGGAGAACTGATGAACATCTGGGTTTAAGGGAACTTACTGAAGAGTAGAAATATCTGGAATGAGTTGGAGAGGAGAAAGTTTGGAAGCCTCAATACAGAGGCTGCTACACAGTCCAGTAGATACAAGACAAGAGATCCCTGAATCCACACTATAGCCATGAGATTGGAAAGGAAAGGACAAAGGGAACAAATTGGAATTTAACAAATTACTTGTGAGTGCTAGCATTATGATAAGCAATTCACATACACTATTTTAAAAATATTCCTACAGGAAAAGTTTGTTATCCCCCTTTGACAGATGAATAAACTAAATCGCAGAGGTTAATAATGTCAAGGTCCTACAGCTGGTGGAAGACTCAAGCTTTAAACTCAAAATTTGCTTCTGAAGTCCATATATTCCCCACTATAGTCCATATGTTCCCCATTTCAAAGCACTGTCAACAATGCTTTGAGTTTGGGTATATGAGAGAATAATGTCACCAGGAAGAGAAATGGGAAACAGGAAGATAGGGGAAAAGCATTAGTTTGGAGACAGGAGATGATGATTTGCTTCCTTTTAAATGTATAAGTACCCAAAATAAAGAGTCATATTGATAACAATATGTAAATTGTAGGAGACCTCAATACTCCACTCTCAGCAGTAGACAGATCATCTAAGCAGAAAATCAACAAAGAAACAAGAGCTTTGAATGACACACTGGACCAGATGGACCTCATAGATACATACAGAACATTCCACCCTAAAACAACAGAATACTCATTCTTCTTGAGCGCACACAGAACTTTCTCCAGAATAGACCACATACTGGGTCATAATCAGGTCTCAACCAATACCAAAAGATTGAGATTATTCCCTGCATATTCTCAGACCATAATGCTTTAAAACTGGAACTCATTCACAAGAAAAAATTTGGAAGAAATTCAAACACTTGGAAGCTAAAGACCACTCTGCTCAAGAACGTTTGGGTCAACCAAGAAATCAAAGAAGAACTTAAACAATTCATGGAAACCAATGAGAACAAAAACACATCAGTCCAAAACCTATGGGATACTGCAAAGGCGGTCCTAAGGGGGAAATACATAGCTTTCCAAGCCTCACTCAAAAAAATAGAAAAATAGAAAAATAGAAAAATCCTAAATTCACCAACTAACTCTACACCTTAAAGAACCTAGAGAAAAAGCAACAAACATGCCTAAGCCATGCATTAGAAGAGAGATAATTAAGATTAGAGCAAAGATCAATGAATTAGAAACCAGAAACACAGTAGGTCAGATCAATGAAACTAGAAGCTGGTTCTTTGAAAGAATTAATAAGATCGATAAACCACCGGCCAGACTTATCCAAAAGAAAAGAGAAAGGACACAAATTAATAAAATTATGGATAAAAGGGGAGAGATCATGACTAACACCAAGGAAATAGAAACAATTATTAGAAATTATTATCAACAACTATATGCCAATAAACTGAGCAATCTGGATGAAATGGAGGCCTTCCTGGAAACCTATAAGCTGCCAAGACTGAAACAGGAAGAAATTGACAACCTGAATAGGCCAATAACCAGTAATGAGATTGAAGCAGTGATCAAAAACCTCCCAAAAAACAAGAGTCCAGGGCCTGATGGATTCCCTGGGGAATTCTACCAAACATTCAAAGAAGAAATAATACCTATTCTCCTGAAGCTGTTTCAAAAAATAGAAACAGAAGGAAACTTCCAGACTCATTCTATGAGGCCAGTATTACCTTAATCCCCAAACCAGGCAAAGACCCCATCAAAAAAGGAGAATTTCAGACTGATATCCCTGATGAATATGGATTCCAAAATTCTCAAATTCTCATTCTATCTAATAGGATCCAACAATACATTAAAAGGATCATCCACCATGACCAAGTGGGATTTATCCTCGGGATGCAAGGGTGGTTCAACATTCGCAAATTAATCAATGTGGTAGAACATATTAAGAGGAAAGAGAAGAACCATATGGTCCTCTCAATTGATGCAGAAAAAGCATTTGACAAAATACAGCATCCTTTCCTAATAAAAACTCTTCAGAGTATAGGGAAAGAGGGAACATTCCTCAAGTTCATAAAATCCATCTATGAAAAACCCATAGTGAATATCATCCTCAATTGGGAAAAGATGAGAGCCTTTCCCTTAAGATCAGAAACATGTCAAGGATGCCCCATTGTTCAACATAGTACTAGAAGTCCTGGCAATAGCAATCAGACAACAAAAAGAAATAAAAGGTATTCAAATTGGCAAAGAAGAAGTCAAACTCTCTCTTCGCAGATGACATGATACTTTATGTGGAAAATCCAGAAGACTCCACCCCCAAATTACTAGAACTCATACAGCAATTCAGTAATGTGGCAGGATACAAAATGACCAGAAATCAGTTGTTTTCTTATACACTAACAATGCAACTGTAGAAAGAGAAATTAGAGAATCGATTCCATTTACAATAGCACCAAAAACCATAAGATACCTCGGAATAAACCTAAACAAAGAGGTAAGGGATCTATACTCTAGGAACTACAGAACACTCATGAAAGAAATTGAAGAAGACACAAAAAGATGGAAAAACATTCCATGCTCATGGATCGGAAGAATAAACATTGTTAAAATATCTATGCTACCCAGAGCAATCTATACCTTCAACGCCATCCCGATCAAACTTCTGATGACATTTTTCAAAGTGCTGGAACAAACAATCCTAAAATTTGTATGGAATCAGAAAAGATCCCAAATCGCTAAGGAAATGCTGAAAAAGAAAAAGCTGGGGGCATCACGTTGCTGGGTTTCAAGCTCTGTTACAAAGCTGTGATCACCAAGACAGTATGGTACTGGCACAAAAACAGACACATAGATCAATGGAACAGAATAGAGAGCCCAGATATGGACCCTCAACTCTATGGTCAAATAATCTTCGACAAAGCAGGAAAGAATGTTCAGTGGAAAAAAGACAGTGTCTTCAATAAATGTTGCTGGGAAAATTGGACAGCTATATACAGAAGAATGAAACTCAACCCTTCTCTAACACCATACACAAAGTTAAACTCAAAATGGATGAAAGACCTCAAAGTGAGACAGGAATCCATCAAAATCCTAGAGGAGAACATAGGCAGTAACCTCTTCGACATTGGCCATAGCAACTTCTTTCAAGATACATCTCCAAAGGCTAGTGAAACAAAAGCAAAAATGAACTTTTGGGACTTCATCAAGATAAAAACTTCTGCACAGCAAAGGAAACAGTCAACAAAACAAAGAGGCAACCCACAGAATGGGACAAGATATTTGCAAATGACACTACGGATAAAGGGCTGGTATCCAAGATCTATAAAGAACTTCTCAAACTCAACACCCAAAAAACAAATAATCAAGTCAAAAAGTGGGCAGAAGATATGAAAAGACACTTCTCTGAACAAGATACACAAATGGCTAACAGACACATGAAAAAATGTTCATCATTAGCCATCAGGGAAATCCAAATCAAAACCACATTGAGATACCACCTTACACCAGTTAGAATGGCAAAAATGGACAGGGAAAGAAACAACAAATGTTGGAGAGGTTGTGGAGAAAGGGGAACCCTCTTACACTGTTGGTGGGAATGCAAGCTGGTACTGCCACTTTGGAAAACAGTGTGGAGGTTCCTCAAAAATTTAAAAATAGAGCTACCCTATGACCCAGCAATTGCACTACTGAGTATTTACACCAAAGACACAGATGTAGTGAAAAGAAGGGCCATATGCACCCCAATGTTCATAGCAGCAATGTCCACAATAGCCAAACTGTGGAAAGAGCCGAGATGCCCTTCAACAGACGAATGGATAAAGATGTGGTCCATATAAACACTGGAATATTACTCAGCCATCAGAAAGGATGAATACCCAACTTTTACATCAACATGGATGGGACTGAGGAGATTATGCTAAGTGAAATAAGTCAAGCAGAGGAAGTCAATTATCATATGGTTTCACTTATTTGTGGAACATAAGGAATAGCATGGAGGACATTAGGAGAAGGAAGAGAAAAATGAAGGGGGGGAAATCGGAGGGGGAGACGAACCATGAGAGACTATGGACTCCGAGAAACAAACTGAGGGTTTTAGAGGGTAGGGAGGTAAGGGGATGGGTTAGCCCAGTGATGGGTATTAAGGAGGGCATGTAATGCATGGAGCACTGGGTGGTATATGAAAACAATGAATCGTGGAACACTACATCAAAAACTAATGATGTAATGTATGGTGACCTACATAACATACTAAAATAAAATAAGATTTAAATAAATAAATAAATAAATAAATAAATGTATAAGTACCTGGTAAGTTAGAACTGTAATTATTTTTAAAAGGTGCACATTTTAATATTTAAAAACATAAGTAATAATAGCAGTCTTCATACAAGTACACCTTTCTTAATGCTCTATGGCTGGCATATAGAAAGCTAAATAAATGCGTATTTACTAAAGTCCCCTGGTATAATCTCTCAGGTTTCCAAGCCTAGATACTGAGCCTCTCTGTTTAGTAAAAAAAAAAATTATATATATATATATATATATATATGAAGAAGGTAAAAACTGCCTCCATATGGGAGTTTCTGAAAGAATCTTAGCATCTGTGAGCAAAAGTAAATAATTTATCTGTATCACTCTGATTTCCTATCAATTGTGAGTGAAGTAGAAAAAGTGAAAACCCACACAGGTGCTTGAAATGAGTATAATAAACCTAATGTAATCCAACAAGGAACCAGAGGGGAGAAAAAAACAATAAGGAAATATTTATAAGGGGTGTGTGTGTGTGTGTGTCTAGCAAGGTGGGGAGGGGCAGAGGGAGAGGGAGAGAGGGAATCCCAAGCCGACTCCGTGCTCAGAGTGGAGCCCAATGCAGGGCTCAATCCCATGACCCTGAGATCATGACCTGAGCTGAGATCAAGAGCCCACGCTTACGCGACTGAGCCAGCCAGGCGCCAATAGGGAAATATTTCTGATGACGGTGGCATGTGTTCAGACCATAAAAAAGGGAAATACAAAATTGGGTACTTTCAGAAACTGTTATTGTCTGAAAGACCAGTAATCTCGTTACTACAGTGAAACATACCTAATGAAGCAAAAGCAACAAGAGGTAAATCTCTGACAAAGTAATAACTTAAAACCATTCAGCTTTAAGTTCATCAAGACAGACACAGACAGGGGCGCCTAGGTGGCTCAGTCATTGAGCGTCTGCCTTCGGCTCAGGTCATGATCCCGGGGTCCTGGGATCGAGCCTCCGCATCGGGCTTCCCACTCAGTGGGGAGCCTGCTTCTCCCTCTCCCTCTGCTGTTCACCCTGCTTGTGCTCTCTCGCTATCTCTGTCAAATTAATTAATTAATTAATTAATTAAATAAAAAAAAAAAAGAAAGACACAAATAGCTATCAGAGAAGTTAAAAAAACACCTCAGAAGTTTAGTGAATCTTTTTTTTTTTCAAAGATTTCATTCAGTTATTTGACAGAGAGAGACCCAGTGAGAGAGGGAACACAAGCAGGGGGAGTGGGAGAGGGAGAAGCAGGCTTCCCGCCGAGCAGGGAGCCCGATGTGGGGCTCGATCCCAGGACGCTGAGATCACGACCTGAGCCGAAGGCAGACGCTTAAAGACTGAGCCACCTAGGCGCCCCAGTTTAGTGAATCTTTGAAGGACATTCATATGGAAATAAGATGACACAGATAGCGACCAAGGAGAAGTGATAGATTCTTTGGCTGGAGTACGGCTTTTCTACTTCAGAAACCCATTAGTGCCCCATCCTAGATGGAGTGTGCTTTATTTTCATGTTAGTCTTTAAGCTAATTTCCAGTTACGTGTATTTTATAATAACATGTGAATACTTAATGCATCTGCTAGGAGCATCCTTATCAAGAAATAGAAGGTAGCCCCCAAAGTTCTGAGTTCTTATTTAATCTCTAGCACTGTGAGGAGAATGTAATTCATTTATGTCCTTTACAGCCTGCCTTCATTTTCTTACATAAATTTTATTAGCTTTTTATGGTTCAGAGTAAAAAAATAGAAAAGCAGCTAATGAAATATATTATATATTATACAGAAATAATGATTTTAAAGAAGACCGCATATCTGGTATATCAGAAACTTCAGTGTGATTGATATCAGTTCTTGAGAATTAAAAGAACAGCAAGGCAGTTTGCTCAGTGACAGGATCCTAAGTGGGATCTTTTGTTTCTGTATTTTCAGGGCAGAGCGACTTTTCCACAAAGTAGGTCAGTCTGGCATCAAGACAGATCTACAGCCTTAAGGGGTCCATACAACTTTAATGAACAAATGTCCACATGACAATGTCTCAAAACACAGACTTCTGGAAGAGATTTTTATAGTCCAAGAATATGTGGAGATCCCACAGTAAAGTTTTGTATTATGTACTTAGCCATAAGTCCTATCAAAAGTATCCTAACAAAATAAAATTTGTTATTGGGAAAGCCGTGTTTCATAGATCTGGATCTTTATCCCTAAATATTGTTTCTCAATACTATCTTTATCATTACTTTAAAATTTATCCTAATTTTGGTTACTCCAAAAACATCATTATGCTTATTTGTAAAACTGTTTCAACAACATTAAAAAATAAGCAAACTTCTCAACCCTCAAGGGCCATAACACTTTCTATGAAGCATGAATGTGTTATAATAATCAGTTCTCTCTCCTTCCTTTGTGCCGTCTGTAACCTTTATCTGGCAAACGTGGTGTGTGCTGTCCTAGGAAGCCTCTACACACAGCCGGTCTCGGAGATTTGAAAGAGACATTTAGATCTGCCTCGGAATCCCCAGTGAAGCAATTACCAAAGATATGCAAACGCATTCAGGAGACATAAAGAAATTTTCAGAATGTCCCTGCAGTCCAGCCATGCTAGTCTCACATACTTCAGGCACGCTCCTGCCTCAGGACTTTGCACCTCCACGTTCCTTTGCTGGGAATGCTTGATTCCTATATTTCCACATGGCTGGTTCTGTGCCCTTGAAGTATTTGCTCAAATAGTTGGATCAACCAATTTGCAACACCCCCTCCCAAATCCTGGCACTTCCTAACCCATTCCCTCCTTTATTTTATTCACCGTATTACATACTACTTCTGTGTTTGCTTTTTGTCTGTCTCCCTTCACTAAAATGTGAGCTTGATGCAGATGGGGATTTTCGAGTATCTTATTCACTGCTGTTTCCTTGGTGCTGAGAATATCACAGAAGAGGCATTCAATAAACATTTGTTGAATGATTGTTGAACCCTTACAGCAAGATGACTTGCTAATCCTCACTGCATCTCAGAAGAGCAGGTAGTTGCTACTCTCATTCATTTTACAGCCAGGGAAACTCTCAGGCATGATATACGCAGGTGCCCAGATACCACACTGCTATAGAGTGCGCACCACAAAAAGAAAGTGGTCTTTCACCCTGGATTGTGATATTCAGCAATATGTGTTCGTGTTTATCACACGGAGCAAAGTATATCTAAGGAATACTCGAGACAAGCCAGGGATAGAGAGATAGAAGACGCACTCTCTCCACTGAGAGTTTCCCTGTGTGGTTTGAGATGAGATGAATCATTTTATTCCCCTCTTGAATTCAAGTCTAAATAAATGCTCAAATGGAAACTGGCCAATGGCAAAGGCAGGACTATCAGATACATTTTATTCCACATAGCCAAAAAACTCAGAGAAATGTCATTCGATGCCTAAAACCACCACAACTGATTAAACTCGAAGCAATGGTCAACATCTGAAAGTGTCTGCACCCTATTTAAAATAAGACATTTTATAATACTAAGGAACAGGCATTATTTCATTGAAGGATCAGCACATACCAACTGAATTACTGTGTTTTCTGTGATGTAACAGTAATTAAACTCATAAACTTTGCCTTTGACAAGCCCTGGTACAGAGACATTTATACAGTGATACTTATACATTTATACAAAATATACTGTGAAGATTATAACCTAAGAAAAAACAAGTATTCTGACTCTATTAAAGTAACTGTTCCTAAATCTTTAGCCAACTACTTGAACTTTTACAAAAATATTTGCATCATTGAGTCTGAAGTAAACCAAACCCAACGGTGGTCTAAGCTTATAAAATGTTTCCAGTTTTGCCCTCATGGCAGAAACACTCCATTAGGCAGACACTGCTCTGGGAGAATTAATCTTTTAGAAGGGATTAGTCGGATGAAGGTGGGGATATACTTTTGGAACTACTCCTTTCTTTGGTGTTTATGTCCTGGGAGAAAGTGGCAGAGACCCAAGTGGGAATCAGAATTAGCTGTTGGAGCTATCTGTACAGAGAGGGGATGAAACTCCCTGGATAGACCACGGGTCTGTGGATCCTACGTCTCGGTGCTACCGGCACAAGATGAAAAATCAACAGTAGCAATAATACCAAGACCAAAAAAAAAAAAAATCAATATAACTTTTGACAATGAATAACTTGAAAAAAAATGGCAGTTGTTTGAAATAATTTGGGGAATTGTGTTTTAAACCAAGATATATCTCTTTTTACGAAGTACTGTAAAGAACAACCATCAATAACAGAAAAGGATCAGTCACCATTTTCAAGTATGTATCGTGTTATTTCACATAAAGTAAGAATAACCTAATTAGCAAATTTCCAATTAAGGTAGTAAAAATAGAATCCTTTCTTTTTCCTGAGTCATTTTAAGAAGACTACAATCATAAATCTAATAAATTCTGCACTGAGTATGGTTGGGTTGCATGTGCTGGTGCTGGCTGAACACATTGGTGTTTGAGACCCAACTTTATATGCAGAGTAGAAGGAAATCCATTGGCCTATTCATTTTAATACACCAAGCTCACTAAACATGAGAGCAGAGAACTAAAGCTACTTGTTCCTCTAAGAGTTTACAAATTGTTCTCATTATTTTGAGCTCCATCTAACATATTTTTGGTAGGAAACTAACTTGAAACAACATTAAAGAGTCAAACTCAATTAGGATTAACATGTCCTTGTTATTCCTGGAATGTTAAACTTCCACTGTATGTGTCTATTATGGATTGACAGAATTTAATTAGACTTGTAAAACTGAAAAATACCTATTGTTATCTTGTTTCTAAGAAAAAAAAAGGGGGGGAACAAGATGCCCAAATAATGAAAACTCTGCCCATCCTACCCGCAAAATTTGACTTAATACTCCCCAAAGAAATCTACACTATCTTTACTGAACATGAACAGTTAAAAACACCTTAAAATCATAAGCTTGACTTCGTATTGATGCATTTTAAATTCTGTGTGTACGTGTAAATCCAAAGCAACTTCAGAGCGGCAAAACAAAACTAGAGTTCGCATGTCTTATAGTTCGTATTTTAGCAAGCACACCACCGGGCTTTTGCCCAAGGATTTCTAACACTAATAAAGACATTTCTACGCTTTTCTAAAGCAAATCCTTTCTGAAAGTCTCCCAAACACTTCTACTATCATGAAACCACTAGATGTCTTTAAGTCCTCAAATTATGTGTTTCTGCTTAAAATATACATATATATTTTTAAGAGATATAAAATCATGATCTACTTACCCAGGAGACATTTTTACCCTTAGGTGTCGTTAGCATGGCAACCTGCAATAGTGAGGTGGCCAAAAACAGTTTCACCAACATGGAAAATCCAATGGAGTATATTCCAAATGTCTTTGTTACCCAAATGCAAAAAGTTCCCTGGTTTGCCAGACACAGATATCATAAGCAACAATGAAGATAACCTTCAGATAACCCATTTTTCTTCTCAGTACTAAGCATCTGAACGCACACATAACAGATCACTACTTTAATCACTCTGTATATGGAGGCAGAAGCTGCAACATGTGTATCTTCTCTCTACCGGCAAAATCCAGAGTGGAGTGTTCCCTTAGAAAAGAGAACGTGGATCCATGTGCAAATGTCCAAAACCACAGAGGAATTCCTCCCTCGGCTGCTAAAGTGCAAGTTCCAATCACTCCCCAAGCTTTAATGAAAAGCTCGCTGACGATAGCTTACAATCACTTAGTAAGAGAAATCGTTGAAAGCAAAGCACTTAGGAGACTTTGCAGGTTAGCTGCTGGTGGCATCCATTTTAGGAGGCGCCTGACTCCAGGGCTGCCCAGAGGATAAAGAGAGTGCAGAGCTCAGTTTCAATAAATAATACATAGTCTCAGGTACAATGTGTACCTGTAAGTACCTTCTGCACAGCCTCGCGTAGGTATTGCTCTCTCCGCAGTTCCCGAGACTCACAGTGCACCTGTTGTTGATGAAACTCCTCCGTGAAAAGGCTGGTCTCCTAACAACCAGTAACATTTGTTTATAAGGTAAGAAAAATAGAAGCCCCAGAGGGGAGCAATTTAGAAGCCCCAGATGGAAGAGCAAGGCTGGAAATCAGTGTTGGCTCTCCTCCCTTTGCTTCTGTGTCCTTGTGTCCCTTTTCTTTTACCTCCTGTCAATCTAGATTAACTAAGCAGATCCAGGCTAAATTTTGCTACTATCAGTAGTGATTAGTGTGAGTTGATGAAATCGGATTATACAGGCGGACCTTTGCCTTCCTCCTCAGCAAGCAACACCATGAGATTGCAACAACAACATGCCGTTGTCCTTCTCTTCATCAGATGGAAGTGTTCTGGAAGGTTCTGCAGGAGGGAATCTGCTAGCAAGGGAAATCTTGGCCCCCTGAAGCTGCACAGGTACAAACAGAGGGGGAGCAAACCATCTATTTCACTTTTTACTTGGTTTTTCTTCCATATTCTAATGTTCTCTCCGGTTGAAAGTTAAATCACTATAAAAGAAATGCATTGCATTTTTCCATTGCATCAAAAATTTTTTTCCTAGCAGGGTGACCACATTGACCAAGAGATTGAGGTCATGGGAGACTACAGAAGGGGCTGGGAATTGGAAGCCACTTCTCCTGAGCATCTACTATATGCCCAACACACCATAAGGGAATTTACATATACTCAGGGCAAGCAATCCTGGAAGTAGGTATTAATATCAACACCTTAAAAATAAGGAATTAAGATTTAGAGATATTCAATACCTTTCAGTGAAGACCTACTGAGCCAAAGCAATGCCTTCTAGACTCTTCTCTCTCTGAAATCAAATGGCATCTGGATATTTTTCTTTGGGTCATTTCCAGTCTCAAAGAATTTATATATATATATATATATATATATATATTTTTTTTTTTTTTTTTTCCCCTTAAGGACCATATGTTTCCTTTAAGTGTCTAAGAATTCTGTGGAGTTGTGGTTCCTATTTATTTTGAAAATAATAATGTTCCAACCGTTGTCCTTTGAACAACATGGCTTTGAACTGATCAGGTCCACTTATACGTGTAAGTACTATAAATGTCATTTCTCCTCCTTATGATTTTTTAATGATATTTCCTTTTTTCTAGCTTGCTTTATTGGAAGAATACAGTCTATAATGCATAGAACATACAAATATGTGCTAGTTGACGATGTTATCTGGAAGGCTTTCTGTCAACAGTATGTGATTAGCAATTAAGTTCTAGGGGAGTCAAAAGTTAGATGTGGATTTTCAATTGTGTGGGTGGTTGGCACACCTAACCCCCACGTTTTTCAAAGGTCAACTGTATTTTGGATTGCATTTTTGTAAAGTATAAAGCAACTATGATGGGGCTACAGTTAGCCACATAAATATCAGAGCTACAGACAAAGGGCCTAAATGACTGACGATTTTGTGCTATACATTCAACAGATGTAGTTAATAATAATAGCCAACATTTATTAAAATGTTCTATGTGGGCAAGTCTTTTGCCATTTTTATCTCACTTACTCAAAGCAACAACAATTTCATGAAGTTGATTTCTAGTGATTTTGGATGATTTTTGTAGAGGCAGTACTAATCAATATTGAATTAAAAAAAAGAAAAGCCAAATACTACAATTAAAATTATAAATATGAACTGAATTTTCAGCCAATTCAAAATCAGAAAAGAATTTTAGATCGACATGAAAGTCGAGATAAAAAAGGATTTTTAAAATTTAAAAATTCCTTTATTTTGAGTATCCTGTGAGTCCATGTGTGTATGAGTAAATCTCATCTGCCTCATTATGCTATAAACCCCTTAAGGACATGGCTCACGTCTACTATATTTTTTTGCTCTTCAGGGAATATGGTACTCACAGTTGCTCAATAACCATTGTTGACTAATCAGGTACAATTCCACTATTTTATTTTATTTTATTTTATTTTATTTTTTTAAGATTTTATTTATCTGATAGAGACAATGAGAGAGGGAACACAAGCAGGGGGAGTGGGAGAAGGAGAAGCAGGCTCCCCACTGAACAGGGAGCCCGACGCAGGATCAGGACCCTGGGGGATCATGACCCAAGCTGAAGGCAGAGGCCTAAAGACTGAGCCACCCAGGCGTCCCCAACTATGAATTTTAAAACAGTTCTTTGAATATAATTTTCTGTTAAAATTTTCTGCAGTGTAATACTGTTGAAAAATAGATAAAGCAATTTGGAACCTGATGTTTTGACTAAAACATGAATGCTAGGGATTACTTAGATTTGCATTTTTATATTGTAAATTTTTAAAAAATCATGCAGGGATATCCAGCACAAATTTACTGTTCTAGAAGGGAGTTGTATAAAAGTAAGACCAGATCATGTAAATCCAGTCATATTTAATCTCAGATCCTTCCAGAAATATTTGGTTTCAAACTAACAACTAAACCTTTGTTCCTTTGAATTATAATGGTCTGCTGTTGTTATCAGTTGAATTATGTCCTCCCCCAAAATGTATGTTTAAGTTCTAACCCAGAGTAGTACTTCACAACGTGACTTTATTTGGAAATAGGGTCTTTACAGAGGTAATCGGGTTAAAATGAGGTCATTAGGTTGGGTCCTCTTCCAATATGACTGGTATCCTTACAAGAAGGGGAGAAGTGAACATAGAGACAGACATGCACAGAGGAAAGAAGATGTGCAGACATACAAGAGAAGACAGCCATGTGACTGGAAGGTTGCATCTACCAGCCAAGCAATGCCAAGCATGGCCAGCAAACACCAGAAGCAAGAAGAGGCAAAGAAGGACTCTCCTCTAGAGCCATCAGAGTGAGCATGGCCCTGCTGATATGTCGAGTTTGGACTTCTAGCCTCTAGATTATAAGGTAATATATTCCTGTTTTAACCACTCAGGTTTTGGTATTTACAGCAGTCCTACCAAACTAATACAGATGTCAGTTCAATAATTCTTCCTTTCTTTTTCTTTTCAATGATTCTTTTGAGTATTCTAAGCTTCTTTCATTAATTTCGCTATAGAACCTTAAAGGTAAAAATGTCAGGTTTTATTTTTAAA
The DNA here is from genome assembly GCF_011800145.1 of Mirounga leonina. Classification (NCBI taxonomy): domain Eukaryota; kingdom Metazoa; phylum Chordata; class Mammalia; order Carnivora; family Phocidae; genus Mirounga; species Mirounga leonina. The sequence goes on from NW_023270453.1 coordinate 4,525,689, forward strand.
ACTTGAGTTTTAAAATATACCTATATTATTGTATACATTTGACTTAAGTTTTAAATTAATTCATGGACTATCTGCATATTTCACATATCAGGTCCCTTAACGTGGGGCTCTTGGAACCCAAGGAATCTATGAATAAAATCTAGGGAGTTCATGAACTTGAATGGAAAAACACTGCCTCTTATTTTTGGTAACTGCTGACTGAAATTTAGCATTCCTCTCAGTTATGGATATTAACAACAAACCATAGTAGTATTGGCAGTACCTGTGATGTTAGCAAGAGAAATCACACATATGTTCATATCAGATTATAACTGTTTCAGATACCTTGATATATGTCCATCTTCTAGTTTATGATAGACATGCTGAATTATTTAGAGGAAACCTGCGATTTGCTTTGCAATTTACATTGACACGCATAAAAACATTAGAATGGTTTGATGATGCATAGATGGGTGGATAGATGTTTAGATGGACAGATGTGATAAAGTATATTAAAAAAAGGAAGTATATCAAATGTTAATGGGAGAATTTAGGGAGTGAGAATATGGGTGTAAGACTCTTTCAGGATTGTTAGTATTTTTTTTTTTTTAAGATTTTATTTATTTATTCATGAGAGACAGAGAGAGAGAGAGAGAGAAGCAGGCTCCCAAGGAGCAGGGAGCCCGATGTGGGACTCGATCCCAGGACCCTGGGATCATGACCTGAGCCGAAGGCAGACGCTCAACCATCTGAGCCACCCAGGCGCCCTTTTTTTTTGTTTGTTTGTTTTTGTTTTTTAATACACTAATAAAAAGTGCATATTTTACTGTATCACAGATTTGGCTTCTAAAATATTTTGCAAACTATGTGTTCATATGATTAGTTTCCTTTGTAGCTCTACAAATTTCATATTACACACTCAAAAATGTTCTAAGAAAGACTCTTTTGGGTTTTACCAGACTACAAAAGGATTCACAGCACAATAAATCTAAGAATTTCATCTATAATGTTACCAGGAGAAAACTGGTAAGTGCTTTGCTTTATTCCATAAAGCTATTTCAAAGGATCGAATTTACAGTAAGTCAAAAGTAAAAAATGGAGTCTTTAAAATGTCAGGTAGCAACTGTGTACCAAAAGTAAAACCCTACTGATATCTAAGAAATAATTTATTTATATCCCATGCCACTTAACGACTGATGCGTAACAAAGTGTCCCAAAGCTTAATGGCTTAAAACAATAATAATTTAATACGTCTCATGGTTCTGTGGGTTCCCTGGGCTCCGCTGGGTAGTTTCCATTTGGGGATTCTGATGTGGTTATGGTCAGATAGATGTTGGGGCTGAATCATCCGGAGACTTGACTACATTGGACACCCAAGATGCCGTTCACATGGCTAGCAGTTGATATGGGCTGTCACTTGGGAGCTCAGCTGGGGCTGGGGACCACAGCAGAACACGTGACCTCTCAATGTGGCTGGGGCCTCTCTTAGTATGCCACCTAGATTCCAAGAGATGGTATCCCAAGAGCAAGCATTCCAAGAAACCCTGTGAGGAGCTGCAACAATTCTTACCTAACCTTGAAAATCATGCAGCATTACTTTCACTATGCTCTACTTGTCAGAAGTGAGTAAGAGCACCAGAGGACCAGGCCAGATTCAGAGGGAATGAATACTATATAAGGGCATGAACAAACTGGGCATGTGGCTCATGGTGAGGGGTGAGGGGCATCCGTGGAGACACAGAGAGTTTAAGTGACCAGGGCAACATGCAGCTTTGACCCTCTAGGGCCTGATGCCTATACTTGCCCACTTGGTTGGTCTGTCTTTCAGTTATAACAAGAACAGCTGACCAGTGCTGCCAGTCATGGAAGGGACCGAAATAGGTTCCCATTCTCTCAACCCACCTCTGATTTCAGCCACAGCTGCAGTTTACTCTAGGTCTTACTTTAAACCAGGCCATGAAACTTTCTACTCTCCGCCCCAGAGTCTTAGATTAGATCCAGCAAAAATCCACTCAATCAGCCAGCAAACCCAGAAGCATGGGGGAGTCCCTGTCCCTAGAGTCAAACCAGAAGTGTGGGGTCACACTTCTCAATGACGACTCTGAATGACAGTCAATGAGAGTCAACTCTCAATGAATGGGAGACAAAATAGGACACAAATTCTCCTGACTGCTATCCTCCGAGTGGACAATTCTGGGAGGTTTTGGTACACTTCTCAGGGGAACCTGGTGCACTCTAGCCCCCTTGCCCACAACCTTGATAATGTTCTTTTATATTGGCTTTTCTCGTTCCCTGTTTCCCAAACACCACTGGCCCAATAAACTGCCTGCACTGAGTCCTTATCTCAGGCTCTGCATTTGGGGATCAAGATCTATTATTAGTAGATATATCCACTCTATTCAGTGGAGAAAATGGAATTCCAAGTCTGTGAGGTTCCAAATCTGTTAAGTGTTTCTTCTGTGAATCCACTAAGGGAGCCCCTACTGAAAGAGGTCCTTGGAGATTACTGAGTAGCTAAAGTTTTCACATCCAGGACCTTTAGTTATCTCACTAACTAGACTGTGATACCCTGGAGGATAAGTGCTTCTACTTTCAGCGTTGTAGCTCACATTACAACTAAATAGACGCCTGGTATTTAACAGGTGCTCAATTAGTCCATCGTGATTAAGTGGTTCTCCCTCTTGAAAGTATTACCTCCTTATGTTCTAACCTATTAAAATCTCAAGCAGTATCTTCCCTAGTGTATCCCCTGTAGGCTATTTTGTCTAAGCAATGCTTTATCCTAAACTCCCAAGTACCCAACACTAGTGAGTGTTATTTTGTATGGACATGTCTACACCTAATGATCAGATATACTCAAGTAGAGATGGAGTAAGCATGGCAGAAAGAGCACAGATTTGGAGTCAAACAGACCAACATTGAATTCTGACTCCTCCATTTACAGAATATGGAAACCAGGACAAGGTAATTAGCTTTGTTGGATTACTCATCCACATAAAGACTCTAGTGACAACTAGCCCACAGAGCTTTTGTGAGCATTGTATGAAACCGTGTGTACAGCATGTAGATATTAAAGCACGCAGTGGCTCAGTACGTGGGATCACCCTGCTCCTGGTTTCCTGCTTGGTCTTCAAGAGGTACTTACCGTGTGATCAATAGATAAGTCTGTTTGAGTCTTCGGTTTCTCTTTTGTAAAGGAAGGATAATTAACTTTTACGTTTACTTAATATGGCCAAAGCCAAAATCAAATAAAATCAAGCATGTGAAAGCTACTTGAGATTTGCAAAAGTACTGACAGGTAGTGGAGGAGGTAAAGATGAGGCTGCCATGAAGTGTTGTACGTTCTGTGTACTGCATAAATGCCCTGGCCAAAATGGTAAGTTAGGGGTGAAATCAACAGAGGCTGCATCTGCCCAATGCGGGTGGCATCTTTCTAATTTGTCCACTCAAAGACAATCCTTTTTCTAAGGCCACAGAGTGGCTGTGATGAAAAAGAGTGGACTCCTCAGATTCAAATCCTGGTTCTGGCATTGTACAACTTTGGCCATAGTCCCTCTGTGCCTCAATTTGTTCATGTAAAAAGAAAACGGTTTTATAGTACTCACAGTTTATGAGGATTAAATGAATATGTACAAAGCAATTAGAAGAGTGCCTAGCACACAGTATACACTCAGTAAATGCTAATTGTTAATTATTATTATTCTTATTCTCTAAATGTAACTCACATTATAATCCAAATGAAGATGTGCCAATTGTGAAGAACTGGCATACAGTATTCATCATTCAAAATAGAATTTAGGTCTATTCAAAACCAAACTGTGTGTACACATGTTTTTGAATCAGGCCAATTAGCAATGTATAAATTTGTTTTTCTTAATTTTTGATGAATATAATGGATAAATTGATGGACTACTGAAACATACAGGTTAATAAAAACTTAGCTCTGATGATTTGAAATGGCTGTCAGAATTTGTTCTCTTGCATAGGAAATCGTCTAGCCCAAGCCAGCGCTATTAGAAGCCGTGACTTTGAAGAGCTCTGTGCTTAGTTTAGATCAATCTGAATATTTCTTTTTTTTCAATTTTTACTTGTTCCTTTAAATTGAGGTTTTTGTCACTTACAAATAAATACCCAACTATTACACAAGAATCTCAGTTGCATTCATGTTCTGGATATCAGAGACAACATTATTTGGGAAGGAAATAAAATCCACCCAGAATTATTTATTCATCTACCCAGCATATATTGAACACATTTTTATGCCAGGGACTATGCCTTTCCAATACAAATATTTCTAATAGATTGCTTAAAATTATGTCAATAAGTCATGATACTTCCTATGACAATTTATTATCTTATGATGGGCTATTAACTAAATGCTGATCCTTGTTGGATTAACAATTCTTCAAGGGCAAGAACCACATTCATCATTTTAATATATAGTACTATGATACATTATACACAAAAAAAATGTTGGCTGAAATGATAATATAAGTGTTTGCCAAGTGAACTTCAAAGGCACATCCCAGTAGAGCATGCTGCAGTAATCTAACCCAGAGAGGACAAGGACATGGAAAAAGTCATAAAACAATGACTTCTTAAGCAAGGGTCTAACCACAGCATCCTGTCCCTTGGAGGGAGTCATCAACAAGGACTGGTCACTGAAAAATAGTCACAAAGACATTTTCTGGCTCTTTCTTACTGAACATGGGGAGAGGAGGGGAGAGAGGGAAATTAGGGAGGTCATGGGGGGAGGGGGGCCTATCTGAACTTCTTCCAGAAAGAACAGAACCATTTGTATTTTTATCAGTTCTGGGACAGCTTTCAAAACCACAGCCAAAGCCATTCAGATTTCATTAATTTGGCCAACCAACTAAATCAAAATGTCCTTGGTAAGAAAAGGGTGAAGGGATGGATGTGGTGAGAATTCATGAGATTTGCAAGTATCCTCAATTTTAACCAAAACTTACTAGAGATTAAGAAACAAACAACTATTTTGGGGGGATGATTAACCCAAAATATGTTGGGAAAAGCAGAATGACTATCTCTGGCAATCTTAACCATTTTCTAGCTCTATTTCCTTTGGGACGAATAAAATTTTGGTCTAAATAAATGTTTTGTGAGTAAAAATAGGAAAAATTAGAATCACCATATTTATATTCCATTGTCTTTTCTGTCCCTCAACAGCCCCCATCGCTGAGATTCTCTCATCCTTTTATCACCTCATCTGGAGAATATAGGAGAGTGTGGTCTTCCTGAGCTTCCTCATTGGAGTCCAACTGCCTAAACTGCCAAGAGTCTTTCTTGTAGATTTATGATCGTGAGTATGGCATCTTTATTTCTCACCACATCAAATCTCAGTACAAACCCTGCACCTCTTTGGTTGTAATGCACGTTTAGCCCTTGTATGATTAAGCTTAAATTTCAGCTATGTAGTAACAGTAATATTAGGAGTAGTCATTTCCTGGGGCGCCTGGGTGGCTCAGTTGGTTAAACGTCGGACTCTTGATTTCAGCTCAGGTCATGATCTCAGGGTCATGAGATCGAGTGGGGCTCCTGGGGTTCCGCGCTCAGCAGGGAGTCTGCTTCTCTCCCTCTCCCTCTGCCCCTCCCCCAGCTCGCATGTGCCCGTGCTCTCCCCGACTCTCTCAAATACATAAATAAATCTTTTTAAAAAGTAGTCATTTCCTTCTAATTAGATATATTGGTACACAAATTTTTATATGTTATTGAGAAAAGATCCATTTCTGGACAGGATGAAGGCTACTCATTTAAATCCAAGATCTGAGCTGAAATTTATAGGCAAATAGCTACATTATAACTGGTTATAGGAAAATGGTTCCCAGACAAATTCCCATAGAGGATCTACCAAAGTGAGGATAACAGTTTGAGAATTCAAAAGCAGTTGGCTGTTTTAAAGATAAAGATACTGTTTTATTCTAGGCACATACTCTAAGTTCCTGGGGGAAAGGGACTATTGATTCATCTTTACATTCCTCTAGAATAACAGAGTATCTAAAATGTGCCAGGCACTAAATACATATTAAATAAATGAATAAACCTAAACATCATTAAGCTAAATATTAACTACGTTTCACTTTACAGAGCATGAGAAATCATGTTTTAACGATCATTCTTGTTTTATGAACCTCTGCATATACCTCTAATCTCTACCTTATACTGCTGTGTCATGTATAACATTTGAGTTCATGCTAACATGTGGTATTCACTCTCGTCTCCTCCATGAACATGTTTTTTCCTTATTTTATCAGAGTTTGGACCACTTGGTTCAAAAGGACAGAGATCACTAAAGTTCCCATAAGGGGCAGGACCTTATTTAAAGGATACCCCATTTGCAGGAACTCAGAAAAAGTGAACCATCGGACTTCAGAAAGGCCAGGAACCATTTTAAGATCTTCACTCTCATATTCTGCCATGACCAGAGCCTGCTAACCTGAGTGCCATTTTCAGAGGCCATGCTTCCTGCAAGCTCTCTTTCCTGCCCCCTCAGCCACTTCGATGAGTCTCTCCTCCGATGCATACTCTTTACCACGTACGTAGCTTCTGCTTCCTCGCTTATTTTTACTCATAATTTGGGCTTGCTGCGGCTCCGTGTGACCCCACCTCCCCTCCATGACAAGTTTTCAGCTCCTGCTTCTGGAGCTAAAGGATTCCGTGAATCCCTCATTTAAATTCCCGAGTCAAAGCACTTTCCCTGATGGAGCACGTTTTGGCTGCCTGTGGGGTGGCGGGGCCGTGTGGTCTCTGTAATTCACACAGGGCTGCCCTTTGGCAGTAACGATGCAGGCGGCAATTTCACATAACACAAGGCTACAGGCTGACAAGTACATGATTGGCATTTCTAATAAGGTTGGCATAATTATTCACTTCTTTATGGTATTGATTCTATTGGCTTCACTCTTTGTTTCTAAGTTTAAGTTATTATGAAACGGAGATCATTGCTCTTGGCCCAAAGTTTGTGACAGTTCTAATCTTTTGTATTATGTGAAGCTGAAAACGACACATGGCATGCTGATGTTCTGAGTTGATTGATTAGTTATTATTTAAAATTGCTATAAAATATATTTTCATACTTTCATGGAAACTTAGGAAGGATTGGCAAAGAATGAAGAAAAGTTGAATCATGAGTTCCTTATTTAATCTAAACAAAGTTTCAGCATTCTGGTTGCAATTAAGTTGCATAGTTTGAAACCAGAGAAATAGGTTCACATTACTAATAAAAACTGAGGGTGAAGATTTACTCTGAAATTTAAAATCTTGAGCTTAGTTAGACTACACGGTAATTTAGAAGCCATTAGTAAGAACATTTATTGTGTTAGTGTGCGCTTTACAAAAAGCAGAGCCATTATTTAAAATAAACTTTAAAAGCCATTCTTGCATGGGAGAATGGGAACAGACTTTATTTTCTTCATGCGCCAATTCATTTACAATGAGAATAATTCTCTGTGCATACCCTTCCATCAGATCCTAGAAGCTGATCTTCAACAATACATGTGTCTTGGGGCGCCTGGGTGGCTCAGTCGGTTAAGCATCCAACTCTGGATTTCGTCTCAGGTCGTGACCTCAAGGTTGTGAGATAGAGCCCCAAGTCAGGCTCCGTGCTCATCGGGGGAGTCTGCTTCTCCCTCTGCCTCTTCCCCTCCCCTCTCCCTGTTCTCTCTCTCTTTCTCTCTGAAATAAATAAATAAATCTTTAAAAAAAAGTGTCTGCAGTCTCTTGCATCTATTTCTTTATTAGGAGGCTAACATTTCCCCTGTATGAAGAAGTACTAGCATTAATAGGATAATGTTAGGGAAGTGAATTCTGATAGCTAGTACTCAGATAGCCCATCAGTCCTTATATCAGACCCATCGGAGGTCTAGCAGTTAACAAGCCTGAAATCTAATCATAGATGAAATTGTAAACTCCAATGATTGCCACATTCTCCAGAGAGTAATGGAGCAGAGTTGTCAGAGAGAAATCTTCACTGCCTTAACAACTTTAAAAAATGCCATGGAGAAGTGCATGTCTCAGCAAGGGTTTAAAAAGGTAAACACAGAACATCCAATCAACTCAGAAAAAAAAGTCAGATTGTTATCTCATTTTTCATGGAGCTGTAGGGTGAAAAGAACTCAAATCAGTGTCTTCTAAGAGTATTCTTTAATCTGATTGTGCTGTCAATCACAGTTCAAGAGTCAAGTTCAATGAAAGAAACAGTGCAATTAGGAATCATATAGGGGAAAAATGAAAAATCAGAAAAGTACTTTCCAGCAGTGATGGCTTTTCACTTTGAATTAGAGATTCATTTCAAAATTTAAAGTGCTCTTTGGTCTGTAGAAATAAGAATTCTATTATTTTAAACAGTAATGAGCACACTATAATTATGGTTCAGAAATGAAAATCTATGAAATTGGTTATTTCAAGAGGGACTGAGCAAGAGTTTTTAAAAAGAATAAATTTTTAAAACCAGAAGGATTCAACTAAAGTAGAGGTCTGCATTGTATGAAAAAAAAATACACAGATTTCTCTTTTAAAATATTTCTGACCCCAAATAAAGAGAAGATGGGACCGGCAGAAGCTCTGATCTCTCTTCCCTCCCAGTCAGACAAAAGTGAACAGGCAAAACTTGCTGAGAGCCCTTTAATATAAGATTACAAATTCTAGGGTCTGTCTGTATTGCTTTATTCAAATTTGAGGGGTACACATTCGGGAACTGGTTCAGGAAACTTCTTGCGTGTAATTAAATCACTTTTAAAGGCATTTTCAGTGCACTTACAGGGGGAAAAAAGGTACTGAGGTGCTGATACTTTGAAACAAGTTTGTAAAAACTCTTTCTTATCCCTTTCTACTTCAGGTGCTTTCTTTCCCTTCTCTACTTTTCTGGAACAGAAATTTAGTTCATTAAAATAAGGAGACAAGTCCATTTAGTTCAACCAAGTTAACCTTGCTGTAAGAAAAGCTGCCAATAGATTTAACGGGTGGGGCCTATTCGCACACCATGGCACAGAGTATATCCTATCTCTTTCTGTGGCATCCACAGTGATCGAACAGTTAGAGGTTAGTTAAGACTGCCAAGGAGTAGAACTTTCTAGAAATATGAAATCCACAGTATATCTTTCATGCTGGACACTGATCAAAACTGTCTGCTCATACCCATGGTTCCCAGAAGGTCAGTGTTGCTCAAGAAGAAATCCATGGTATGAGTCAGATCTAGCAACAAGAGTTGTACCTTGCAAGGAGTAAAAAAACATATGGTATTTTATTTTAGCTCTTTTATTGATAGACTCTTCACAGTGTTCCTTAGCTGATTCTATAATAATTCGATATTATCATTCAATAGGTTGCCAGTATTTACAGAATATCTGAATAAAATCTTTACTGTCATTATTAGTTACTTAAATCAACTCAAATATTAAGTCTTTACTCTCGTCAAGTTTTTAGCAGGCAGTAATTCTACTGGAAAGACAATTCTGGATTTTTCCTACAAACGCCATCTCCCATAATCCCCATTTATGTAACCAAGGAACATCAGCACTTAGCTGCTAAGCTTAAAGATGTTAATGCTTCACTTCCTAAGCTTTAACCATGGGAGAGCATGGTTCATTTAAAAATTCCTATCATTATGTTCTATGTCGGTGCAAAGATCATCTGTGGTTTCTGCTACGCAGGATCTATTTCCTTCTTTTTTTTTCCTAGAAAAAACACTTGGCTTTTCCTTTGGGAAATTCTTCACCATTGTCTGTCAAGTAGTCCTCCCCTCTCCTGGCCCAAAGAAGACCAAGCTGGGCCACTTGGATCCTCTCTCTGAGGAATTTGAACCTTGAGTAACCTGACACAAGTTGACTTGAGGTGAGCTGACTCACCTTAGAAGAAGGACAATGAAGAGCCTACCCACAATTCCCGATACCCTCACCCTGACTTTCAAATTTCCTTTGATTCTCTGAGATCTCCTCAAGCAACAGTGTGCACAAAAATCACACTGAGAGGTTATTAAAAATTAAATGATGAAGATCCACCCCTGAGATGCAGATTCTATGGGTCTGGGATCGTTCCCAGGGATGTGCACTTCTTTTCACAAACACTCCTAAAAATTCTCATGCTAGTGACCCAAAGAACACATTGAGAAACACTGCTGTAAACAACCAAAAAATTTCATGTGTTAAATTAGAAAGAGGTGATTTCTATTGTCTACCACCAAATTACCTTATCTTTTCCACCATTTATAAAGCTTTGCAAAATGATGATTGATGGTTTGTGCCTTGGGGAGAGAGGAGAAAAGAGATTTCAGATCTTTCAAGTGGATTTTTTTTAACTTCCCCTTCACCCTGTTCTGTTTTCCTTCAACTACATCCCTTGGAAATTATGAGTGCGTCCCAACAATCTGTGTAGAAAAAAAGGTTGCAATCCACCCCTTTGAATGAGTACCACTTTGTTTCATAGTCTAATATCCACCCAAAGGAGGAACCTGATTTTCTCAATAATGAAACGACCAAAGAGAAGTCAATGACTCCTGTGGGGAAGCTTCACAGACTCATTGATACCATCACCCTCCCCACCAGACCCTCCCAGAATGGTGAGAGACAAGAAGTACAGAAACTCCAACACACCCAGTGCCTTAGTCACAGCGCTGAGAGAAGCCACTTTGCCCCTTACTCCCTTTATTCTGTGTTGCTGTTTGGAAATCAGAGTGGATTATATAAATTATTTATTCCTTTGGTGATGGGGAGGGGAACAGGGTTATGCTCATCACAAAAGTGCAAGGGGGGAAAAATAACCCAGTAAACAATAAATGGAGCCACTTTTGATGATTCAAACAGAAGAGAATTGGCTGTTACCTCAATGTAATACCAAGAAAGAGAACAAACAGAGGAGTCTGGCTCAATGGGAAGCAGATCTATTCAGCAGAAAGGTCATCTGGCAATAGAAGGCCTCTAAGCCAACAACACAAAAGGCTGCGTCAGAACAGCAATACCTGCCTGAGCTCTGATGGGGGGACGTGGGGAGGAATGACACATCTGAAATCGGAGCCGCTGCTTTAATATGGGAAAGATGGGGCAGCTTTGAATACACATGGCTGGTAAAGCCTTTAATTCAAGGCCTCCACAAACTAATCCGGTGGTGTTTTTATTTTTAAATGGCGGTGCTTCAAGATCCTTTAAAATAAGTGTTTAAAAAAACAAAACAAAACAAACACATTTACCTATTTTGTAACCACTGTTTTTAAATGAAGTTAGTTTACGGATTTTGGTGAATCTCATCGTTTAAATCAAGCTAAGATCTCCTCTGCACCCAGAGCAGTTCCTTGTTATGAGTTAATAGCTGGTTCTCATTTTCAGATCCCTAAAAGAAACAAACAGAATATAATCTAAACAATGAAAAGAGGCCTAAAGAGTAAATAATTCCGTAGTTTCAACGTCTAGCAACAAAATTTATCTTCTACTTTATAAATACTGAAAAGACCAAGGAATTTAACTTGTATCATCACAAAGCTGTGTGTGTGCACATGTGTGTGTTTGCACACATATATACCCATGTTCATATGAATTTATATAAATATTAAATAAAAATTGCATTCTATAATGATGAACACAAAACAATTTAACCATATTTGTCCAGCACTATTTAATTATTCATTCAAAAAATATGTCTTGACCATCTGCCACAGGTGAGACATTCTTGCTGGACAATCAGGATACAATTATGAAAAGGGAACTTAGAATTCAAAGAGGCACAATTAGAGGAGTAATTATGATAAGGTATAGTAAGTGCTATTGTGGGAAAAGAGCAAGGACACCTACCCCAGACTTAGGAACAGACTCTACTAAGGAGCAGAGGCAACAGTGAACACTGGGCATTGTGGATAATGAATGGCATTCCATGCCCATGCAACCTGAGTGGGATGGAGCTAAGGGCTAAGGCCCAGGAGGCAAGCAGGACTTGATCAGGAAGGGTCTTGTCCATGCTGATCAGACTACGCTCAGAGAATGGGAATCCACTGGGGGTTTGGAGCAAGGAAATAACACGACTGCATTTGAGAAGAATCACAATGGCCGTTACAATGTGTTGAAAGGATTGTTGAAGAATTACAACGAAGCCAGGGAGACCAGTTAGCTGGTTGCTGCAGTAATTTGGGAGGCCTGCACCAGGGTTGAGGCAGATGGGACGGAGGAGAGAAGATTCTGGAGCTCCTGAGGTAGAAGTGCCTGAATGTGAGGACTGATTGGGTCGGAGAGTGAAGGGAAGGGAAAATGACTCATTTCTGTCTTGGACAACCGGGAGGATCCCAGTGCCTCCAACGTGACCGATGAGGTGGAAGAGATGCAGGTGTTGGTGGAAGAGCGGAAGGAGGCACGGAGATGAGCCAGAGCAGGATGGAGCTGATGGGGCCAGTTTTGGACAGGCTGTATTTGCAGGGCCTGAGCAGTTCCCAAATACAGATGTCCGGAAATTGTTCGATGTTTATATGGGTGTGAAACTTGGGGGAAAGATCTGGAGCTAGGCCTAGAGATTCAGTCACCATCAGCATATACAAAGAATCGTTTTCCTTCGGTGTTTTCAGCCATTTCTTCTTCAGCCTACTTTTTATTTCTTAGGTTTTCCTTCTTTAGAGCATTTTTCAAATGTATTTTGGTCTTCATCAGTGTCTCTAAGAATTGAAGACAGATGTGTGACCGCCTGAAGGAATACCAATATAAATGAGAAAAGAAAGATATAGCATGCATGTGAGAAGGCACAGGGAGGGAGAGAACTATGGAAGCAGGTGCATGAGGTATCACAGACGTGAAGGGCAAGCTGTTTCAGGACAGTGGGACGGGAGCATGGCCGACGCTCTGACCACCTGACCATGCTGACTGGTGTGTATCCTCAGTGAGAAAGACACACTAGGCCAGCATCAACTAATGCTAATATCCTTTAAGATGATCTACGTCCCTCTGCTTAGATCGAATATATTCGTTCCTTCTGATTTTCATTTGCTTAGGAAATGTGCCAACAATAAAGGCATGCCAAAGTGCAAACAAATTTAATACAATTTGACCACCCTTCACGAAACAGGTTCTTAGCATGCAACAGGAAGGACTCGACCCTGGCCCAGAGCTGAGCGCATCTACACATAACACCCCATGGAGGACAGGCCTAAGCAACCAGCCAGACCTTGCCTTTTTATTTCCAAATAGTTCTATAAGTACCTATGACAACTTCTCAGTTAAGAGATTCCTCCATTTTTGGATTGTTTCCACTCAATACATTTCAAGTGGAGTGTTTTCTGATGAGCTAAAATGTGCATTACATATATTCACTTATATTTGATAAGCCTTTCTGGAAGATGGTGAGGGATCAATTAATTTAAAGGTATTTATCTTATTAAATATTTATTACAAAAATTAAGTATGCTCATTGTCAAATGTCAAATGACATAAAAAGTTAAATCCCACCTGTCCCTCTATAATCCCACTTCTGTGAGCTCGGCACACATTGGTATAGCCTTGTAGACCTCTTCTTTTGAAGACACCAATATAGATATAAATGCATGTAGAGTAAATGTGATCATACCATATACATTGCTCAGCAACTTAATTTTTGTGTAACGTATTTTCAGAACATAGACCTCCTTCCATGTCAGTCTGTACAAACTTCTGCTATAGGCGGTAGACCATTTGTTGTGTCCTATTGTTGGATACGCCTGTTAGCTCAAACATTCCAATGTTCCATAAACTTGCATATCTCTACCAGTAAGCCAGCCTTCCTGAAGGCAGGGATTAAGGGGTTCAGTTCCTCTCTGTACTTTGGACTTTTGGGATAGCTGTGGGCAAGGAGCAGGTGCTGAGGAATCCCTTCATGAATGAGCAGGTGGATGGCGACCGCTGTAGTTCTCCATAAGTAACTCAACTTCACAAAAGCTTTCTTTAAAACAATGAATTCATCCTTCCAAAAGTGGTGGCTCTTTTTCGGCAACTTTCTTACCACAGGAGAAGTGGTGCTCAGTTGCAGAGGGCAGTGGGAACGACAATAACTCAAACAGCTCAGACTGCATTAAGTACTTACTATGTGCCAAGTATCTCCACAGTGTAATACATGGCAGGCCCATGAGTAAGATTCTATTGTTATTCTTCATTTAATGAAAGGGAAATTGAGGCACAGAGTGATGGACTGACTTGCCCAAGGGTCTACAAAGTACAAATTTTAGGCCTCTCTCCAGAGTCTGTCATTCACATATGAAACTGTCTCTCGGGGCACCTGGGTGGCTCAGTCAGTTAAGGGTTTGACTCCTGATTTCAGCTCAGGTCATGATCTCAGGGTGTGAGCTGGAACCCCGTGTCGGGCTCTGCACTGGGCATGGAGTCTGCTTCAGATTCTTTCTCTCTCCCTCCCCACCATCCCTCACTCTCCCCCTCTTTACAAAATGATAATAATAAAAATAAATTGCCTTTCCACACTCCCATGTTCACTGTGGCATTATTTGCAGTGGCCAGGATACCGAAACTACGTAAGTGTCCGTCATCAGAGGACTGGAGAAAGAAGATAAGATACACACACACACACACACACTTATACAATGGAATAAAGAAGAGGTGAGATATACACACACAATGGAACATCATTCAGCCATGAGAAAGAAGGAAGTCCTGCCATTTGTGACAATAGGAATGGAGCTTGAGAGCATTATGCTAAGTGATAGAAGCCAGACAAAGACATATTACATGGTATCACTTATATGTGGAAACTAAAAAAAAAAAAAAAAAATCCAAGTCATAGAGACAGAAAGTAGAAAAGTGGTTGGCAGGAGCTGGGGAGTGGGGAAACTAGAAAGAGGTTGGTAATAGGATACAAACTTTTAGCAATAAGATAAATAAGGTCTGAGGATCTAATGTATAACATGGTGACTACAGCTGATAACACTGTATTGTGTAACTGAAATGTGCTCAGACAGTGGAACTTAAAGTATCTCTCTCTCTCTCTCTAACATAAATAAAATCTAAAAAAAAAAAGATGTCCTGCACTGAAGCTTATAATTAAAGCAAAGCTTGAAGCTCTAAAAAATTAAATCATTAAGTAGTGTTTTTATTGTGAAATACTTTAAACATTTGTGGTTGCCATTTCTGAAGCTGGGGTCTACTGCTCGGATGCAAACATATGTCTTCTGAAGGATGTTTTCACATCCCAGAGAGATGAGCGTTAGTTAAAAAAAAAAAAAAAATTAGGATTAATGGCACCTTAAAGTTTGAAGGGTCAAGGGGCGCTGGGTGGCTCAGTTGTTAAGCGTCTGCCTTCGGCTCAGGTTATGATCCCAGGGTCCTGGGATCGAGCCCCACATCGGGCTCCCTGTTATGCAGGAAGCCTGCTTCTCCCTCTCCCACTCCCCCTGCTTGTGTTCCCTCTCTCGCCGTCTCTCTCTCTCTGTCAAATAAATGGATAAAAATCTTTAAAAAAAAAATTTGAAGGGTCAAATTAAGGATTTTAATATGGCCAAAATTAAAAGCTATTAAAAACATGCAGTCCCAAATCTGAAAAGTCAGCAATCTCTGAGATAATCCCTTTAAGAGCAGGCCAGGCAAAATATATATAAATTTGACTTTAAAAGACACACAGGTTTTAAACACCAAGTATTATTCTTCAAGAACATCTTAAATAAGACAGGACACCTGGGTGGCACAGTCAGTTAAGCATCCGACTCTTGGTTTCGGCTCAGGTCATGGTGTCAGGGTCGTGACATAGACCCCGAGTCAGGCTCCCTGCTAAGTCCCTCTCCCTCTGTCCCTCTCCCGACCACCTTCTCTCTCTTTAAAATAAGTAAACAAGTCTTAAAAAAAAAAAAAAGAACATCTTAAGACATAGGTGGAAAAGCTCCAAGTGATTTAAGGTATGTGAGTATATACACACACATATACGTACATGTAAACATGTACACATACATACATATATACACATATATATTACTATGCATATGAATCTTATTCTTTTATCTGTGAAGGGATAGAATTGATGCCACCAAAAACTCTTTAAAAAGTCATTTTCCATGACAAACGTATGGATTTTCCAATGCATATATAATAAGTGTGTAGCTTGAACTTATTTTAACTAGTTAAGACAATTCTGATAATTGGATAAAGTATAAATTGTGAGAGAAAACTCTAAGTCGAAAAGGCACATTACCTACAATGCTACTACCAAGAAATCTCATTAATGGGCACTTTAGCATTTCTTAAATTCAATGATAATTGATTTTCATACTCAGAAGCACCACAAAATTTTAGCATTAATTAAATTTAATTTTAATCCCATTATTGAAAATTAGAAATACATCCCAAATAAGACATAAAAACATCATATATGAGTAAGAATACATTATACTTTAAATCTCAGGTTGGCCCCTACTGGATTCTGTGGCCTGTGGCCATAGTTATTCTTCATTTCAAGTTTTTTTGCTCTAGAGAATGGTGAGATTATCACTTGCCTTGCCTTAAAGGTTGCTTTAACATCAAATGAAATAATGGGCATAAAAGTATTTTGTAAACTCTATAAAAGACTATATGATTGTGCATCGAATAACCATAACAATCAGAATTTATCTAGAGTACTGAATTGCTCATAAGTTATGTAATACTGTTGACTCCCGAACAACATGGGGGTTGGGATGTTGACCATCAACACCCCCCCGACAACATAGCTGAAAGTCCGTGTATAACTTTTGACTCCCCCAAAACTTAACTATGAATAGGCTTCTGTTGACTGGAATCCTTTTGATAATATCAGCAATTGATTAACACATATTTTGTATGCTAGAGGTATTAAATACCACATACTAACAACAAAGTAAGCTAGAGAAAAGAAAATGTTACTGAGAAAGCCATAAGGAAAACATATTTACAGTACTCTACTGTATTTATTGGAAAAAACCTGTATTTATTGAAAGTGGACCCACTCAGGTCAAACCTGTGTTGTTCAAGGGTCAACTATTTATACGAAAGTAACATCATTTGGTGATTTCACTCCATTTACATGCTCCAAAAGTTCAGAAGTGATCATATACCAAGGACAGAGTGCTCTTAGAAGAGATTGGCAATAGACTAGGTCATTCTCCATCTAACCCATTTGTCAAAGCTTTTCAAGATTTTGAGTAACTAACACAGGCATAAGCAGCCAGTTGAGAGCAGTTACCCACCATGTCCTCCCTACTACTCTCTCACTGTAGTCACTTGTGTCATGATCTCACTACATAGTAGCTCCAGTTTTGGAAAAACAACTGTTTATCGGGCAATATACTAGGTGCTGATGAACATTTCAACTCTCAAAATAACCCTGCAGGCTTTTCCTATTTTCCCAATTACATAGATCAGAAAAGTGGGGGTCAGAGATAAAAGAACCCCACACTATCACAAAGTAAATAAGTGAGAACATCAGGAATCACCCCCAGGTTAGCCTGAGTCCACATTCTAATGATGTCTATATAATACCCCTTTGTCTCCAATCATTTTATTATGCTAATTATTAGTTGCTTTTCTTCTTGCTGGTTCTTTTTTTTTTTAAATTTTTTTTAAGATTTTTTTTTTTTTTTAAGATTTTATTTATTTATTTGACAAAGAGAGAGAGTTAGTGAGAGCAGGAACACAAGCTGGGGATTGGAGAGGGAGAAGCAGGCTTCCTGCATAACAGGGAGCCCGATGTGGGGCTCGATCCCAGGACCCTGGGATCATGGCCTGAGCCGAAGGCAGACGCTTAACGACTGAGCCACCCAGGCGCCCTGTGGGGTTTGTTTTTTTATTTTTTTATTTTTTTATGTAATCTCTACAGGAGCAACTTGGCAATTTCATCACTAGTTTCACATTCCACTGAAATGCATATGTAAACATCCACAAAATGGCATGTCACAAATAAGTCTAGAGGCAGTATTCATAACAGCCCCAACCTGGAAATGCCCCAAATGCCTATCAACAGTCAGATGGAGAATTAAATTATGATACAGCCATGTGATGGAATACAATACAGCAATGAGAATGAATAGGCTATAAGCCACAACATGCAGCCACACGGATTCATCTCGTAAATATAATGATGAACAACACAAGCTGAACAAAAAAAGTATATACTGTGTAAGTCCATTTGTATACAATTCGGAAACAGGAACAACTAATCCATGATGTTAGAAGCCAGATTAGTGGGTACCCTGGATGGGGGGGAGGTGATCAGTGAGTGGAAGAGAGGACGAGGGTCCTGACATTGTTTGGTTTCTTGGTTTCAGTGTTGATTACATGGGGTTGTTTACCCTGTGAACTTCCGTTGTGATCGACACTTATGGGGCACCTGGGTGGCTCAGTAGGTCGGTTAAGTGTGTGACTCTTGATTTCAGCTCAGGTCATGACCTCAGGGTTGTGAGACAGAGCCATGGGTAGGGCTCAGCAGGGAGTCTACTCGAGATTCTCTCCCTCTGCCCTTCCCCCTGTGCTCTAGTGCTCTCTCAAAATAAATAAATCTTTTTTTTTTTTAAGATTTATTTATTTGACAGAGAGAGACACAGTGAGAGAGGGAACACAAGCAGAGGGAGTAGGAGAGGGAGAAGCAGGCTTCCTGAGGAGCAAGGAGCCCAATGTGGGGCTCGATCCCAGGACCCTGGGATCATGACCTGAGCCGAAGGCAGACGCTTAACGACTGAGCCACCCAGGCGTCCCAAATAAATAAATCTTAAAAAAAAAAAAAAGATCGACACATGATTTTTGCACTTCTCTGTGGAGAAGCTATACTTCAATAGCAAGTTTACTGAAGAGAGTATCAATCTCTGCTCCCCAAGGCATGCAAATGTCAGTATTCTAGAAGTGCTTCACAGGGGTGCACACAGGGCTTACTATGCTTATATATCCTTTTAAGCTTAAGAGTATTTATTCAGCTGACAGGTTTTCATGTCATTCAGTATGATAAAAATAGCAAGACAGTTTAGATAAAAATAGGAATTTCTTCTGACAAATGAAGTGGGGTTCAAAAAGAATGATCATTAGGTGTAAACCAAATAATGGAGACTAGAGCTTGCACTCAAAGAAGAATGCCAAAGAGAGAGGCTTATGCACTGAGCCTTACAGAAAAAGAAAGGGGCACAGCCTACAGGGTAGGTGCCACTCACAGAATATTTTTGAATATGGAGGCAGCATTGTGCAAACTAGGGGAGGGACTCTAATAAAGGGGACAGCTGTGGAAGATAAAAACCTAGAAATGAGGAACTATGGCATATGTACATAACTTTATTCAAAACCCACGTAACTTTCATACCCTTTCTGAGACAATGTTAGAGTAGGAGGAATCCTTAAGAAAGCTGTCATACTAAAAACAAGATCTTAAGAACTAGTGGAGGGCTCACACACACATACCCACACACGTATCAACTGATTTGTATGTTATAGCTAATATATATATTTTTTATTTATACACATTTTAAATTCCCAAGTTTCAGTTGGAATTCAGTACTGGTATGATCTAAGTCATCATCCTCTGAGATGGACAATGACTGGAGAAAGGACACCAGGACATAATGGACATTTAATGGACAAGGCTCCAATCACTGGTACCATATCCAGGTTTGGGCTGCCCTTCGCCCTGCTGTCCCCCTGATTATTCAGTGAGCAGCTTCCAGACCCCACATAACATCTGCTTTATAGGCACATTAGAGATCTCACAGGCAGATATATCCATAGAGGATTCTGCTCCTCCAAGGAAATGAAATATATTTCAGAGTTTACATGCCTATAGCTTTGGGCTGGCTATCTCTAAAGCAAATTGCAATCCATACGTGAAACCGCCAAAGCTAAAGAGGTTGAAATAGCAGCAGGTGGGTGACAGGTGAGAGTTCCCAAGAGATAAATGTTCTAAAATAAAGGAAAATTTATTTCTAGCCCCCAAAGTGTAAATTTCTTTTATCTTTAAAATATAGTTGTGCCAGGGGCGCCTGGGTGGCTCAGTCGCTAAGCATCTGCCTTCGGCTCAGGTCATGATTCCAGGGTCCTGGGATCGAGCCCCAGGTCGGGCTCCCTGCTCAGTGGGGAGCCTGCTTCTCCCTCGTCCTCTACCTGCCGCTTTGCCTACTTGTGCTCCTTCTCTCTCTCTCCCTCTCCCTCCCTCTCTCTCTCTTGCTGTCAAATAAATAAATAAATAAAATCTTAAAAAAAAAAATACTGCTTTTGCCTTGAGGACATTTTCCCATCTAGGCAAACTTGGGCTTTGGTTTTTGGTGGTTTTATGCGGCAAAGAGGATAGAATCAGGAGGCCTGCTTCTCCCTCTCCCACTCCCCCTACTTGTGTTCCCTCTCTTGCTGTGTCTCTCTCTGTCAAATAAATAAATAAATAAATAAATCTTTAAAAAAATAATAAAATAAAATATAGTTGTGCTGTATGTTTTGTGATCCCTTAGCCAAAATGCACATGAAAAAAAAGTTTGAGAATGAGCAAATGAGTCAAATCTCCTAAAGTTACTCCAAAAAATACAGATTGTGCTGTCTCTTCCATTTATTTACATGTTCAATATCACGAAAAGGGCAAAAATAAGTAGGGCAAAGATTATTACTTTGTTTGAGGCCTTATTTCAGAATTCTTCTATTGAAAAGGCCACATAACCACAGATCTCTTCTAATTCCTTATATGAGCAGAGAGAAATACATACAGCTATGGAACTCTCAGCCTTCATTACTCTATAAACATATGGGTTTTTAATTTCAAATTACTTTTAATTTAAGATTTCCTCTACGTGGATAATTTTACACTTTAAAAACTTTCTAACACTCCCCCCGCCCAATTCCTATTAAAAAGCAATTTTTCTATTGGGGGGCGGGGAAAGAGCCACATCTCTTTCTGCAGATGTCGTCTTTAAAAATCTTTGCTGGCTACCTCACATCTCCTCTGTACGTCTAAACTGTTGCATTCAAAAGACAAACGGCACCGAACATATAACAGTCACAGACTCTTCCAAGTACAGGGGCTTCTTATGCTCTTACCTATTTAATAACATTAAACATTACCTTTAAGATCTGATGGGCATGTAGCTATCCTTCCCCCCACCCTTCCAACTTCCAGTCCTCAACTTTATTATTTAGATCATATCACATTTTGACCTTGTTTGTCCTGGAAGCGGCACATGTGTCTTTCCTAGTGGCCAATTTTCCAAGGTCACAGGTCTCTTTACATTATACCCTTAAGCACTGATTCGCCCCCTTTGTAGAATTTCCATGTGTTTTGCAGCCAGGAATCTCAAGCCGGCGTTAAGCGTTTCAGCACTGCAGTTTGGCCAGCCTGCGTAAGCCTCTCGTTCTCTTTCGCATCGGCCCCGGAAAATGAAGCAGCCGCTTGCAAAAGGAGTAGGAAAATAAAGCCAGCGCTTCCTCGGAACTTGTCGGCTAGCGTGCAGCCCAGCAGATGTCAATTAGCATCCAGTCATTTTAAGTAGTGATACTTCAGTGTGTGTGGAAGGCTGCCTTGTAGAATTTCATACTCAGACAGCCATTTTGCAAGACACAGCAGGTCCGTGAAATAAGGGCTATTTCAGTGAAACAGTCACAGGATGATAAAGCGGCTGTCAATGCTGCCGTTACTAACAGCTGTGTCATCCATCAAGCGATTATCGTCTACTCTTTCTCTGAAGCCCGTTCAAAACAGGATTTAATAGTAGCCTCGGTGGCTGTCTTTAATTTCACCAACTCCATGGTGTTTCTCTCTAAAAGAGATTCTTTTCCTGCCATAATTCAAATATGAAAACAGGACTCCTTTTGGTACAAGAGAATATCAACTGGTCTGAAACTGATACAGATCTCTGAGACAATGGACTTCCCAAAACAATCCCCGTGCAAGTTATTTCCAATCTTATCAAAGTAACACGGCACTAGAGATCTATTTAAAATATACATATATCTCTCCGGAAAAATCTCAGAATCTCATATACCGCTAGGGTGCCTCGAACACTCGTAGGACAAATGATCGATTCTCCGGCTGATCCTCAGCACAGGGATGATAAACATCTGAAAGAGGCAACATGCACCAGACAGACACGAATCGTATTTTCAGCCCCTCGCTGCAATTCCACAGCCACAGAAACTTACATAGGACACCCATACTCGCCGCCGATGCACCAGCCCACAGCACTGCATGAAGAGCGGTGCAGAACGCAGTCAGCGTGTGGCTTCCCCGAGCTGCACTGTGCCTTCTCTTCTCATCAGAGCCACTGTCCATTGCTTCCCACCTTGCACTCCCAGGTAAGAGGCATGGGGCCAATCAACACTTAGCTTCTGCCTCCCAGGTAGTTTCTAAAAAACACCACCGGGTCCTGCCAGCATGCCAAAACTTTGTTTTCCTTTTTTTTTTTTTTTTTCCGGGTAATTTGAGATCTTCTTCAGGGAAGTTGTCTACTGACCAGAAATCTACCTAGAGTAGAATTTATTTTCCTGAGATAACCAGTACTAACACACAGTGGTGACTGTCTGGATCAGGAGAGTTTCTTGGCAACATTTTTACAGTAGCCACTCTCAACTCGGGAGATGGGCAAACATCAGAGAATCTCGCCTTTCGGGAGCCTGCAGTATCCTGCTTTTTACAAGAGGAGGCCTACTCCTGATGCTGTTGATGTCCCTGCTTCGGAGCATGCGGTTCCCCCCCCCCCCCCCCCCCGCCCCTGCTCTGCCATTACCTCCTCCCTTACAATGCTCAGACCGGCGACAGCATCCCTGCTGCCCTGTTACCTCCGTCACACTTGGGGCATATCTGATCTGCAGTTTCTCCCTCCTCCCTTGATCCTGAAAAATCACTGAGTCTAGACTTTAATTCACTCTGGATTCCTGGGACTACAGAGCCACCCTCCAGACTGTCAGACGCTTTGTCTCGCAGTGCGTGTCTCTCACGAATTGTAGGAAAGATTGCTGGAGTGGCCTCGGGACTGACTCACTCAACCACTGCAGCTAACCAGGTTCGGTTCTCTCGTTTGCTCACTGCCAGATATTCATTTCCGACGTGAAAAGCACAGAACCCCAGTGAGCCAATCTGATCAGAGTCAGATAGAATTAATTAGATATTTAATTAATTAGAGGATGTCTCACCTATGATTTAGATAGGACAAACTAAATGAGGGGGGTTTCAAAGCACAAGAGGTTGAAAATGAAGGGTCCTCGCAAGCTGTAATTTGCATCCTTCTCTAAAGACATGGTTTGCAGCGGCTGAGCTGATCATCACATTCTTCCTAAAAGGACTTTGTGCATGTCACACCTGAAAAGATGAATTATTTTTTTTTTAAAGATTTTATTTATTTATTTGAGAGAGAGAATGAGAGAGAGCACATGAGAGGGGGGAGGGTCAGAGGGAGAAGCAGACTCCCTGCTCAGCAGGGAGCCCGACGCGGGACTCGATCCCGGGACTCCAGGATCATAACCTGAGCCGAAGGCAGTCGCTTAACCAACTGAGCCACCCAGGCGCCCCAAGATGAATTATTAATAGGAATTTGGGGATAAAACTATTAATTTGTATGGTATCCACCGTTCTAGTAAGCAATGATTCGATTCATAGAGCCTTTTAGGGTGCCGCAGCTATTGATCCAAATGTGCCCCCATGTCCAAGTCACTCCAGATACTGTTGCCACTTGAGAAGATACGTTAACTATTTCACGTCACAGACCAAGATCGCTCACCATTATGCTCTTTAGGCCCATAGCAAGTGCCAGCCTATGAGGAGGTCAATACTTCACCAATATTTCCTTAAAACCTATGATTTACAGTAACAAATCTTATCATTTTTAATCGTCCAGGAGGCTATTAGAGATTTAAAAAAACCCTGCCTTAGTTCAGTGTTCTCATTTCACTAATAAAGTAACTAAGGTGCCGCACGGTCAAGCGTTTCGTCTATAAGTGACATAAGCAATAGTATTAATATACCTAGTAATTTATGTCATTTAAATAGTCTATGAAAATTCTACGGTTTTATCATATACTAATTAATCCTCCATGCATTTGAAGGTCCAAAAGGGAAATAATGAATAGACTATAGACAATAAGGTTACCTTTGTGATTGTATCAGAAACCGAGAATAAAATAAAATTTCTAAATTATATTGCAAATTTGCTTGTGAAGGAAGAACTGAGAAAAGAAACCTCAATGTCTCCGGACCATCCAAGATACATTTCCAGTAGGTAGGATATCAATTTGTTTTTTTGAAGAAACTTTAGTGAGAAATATAAGTAAGTGATATAAGAGAATATATAATTCAAATTCAGGCTTTTTCTTGAAGTCCCTTCATCAATCTCATCCAGGACACATTTACTAGAATAACTGAATAAAAATGAAGAATTAAAATCAACTCTAAGAATAAGATGAGAATGTTGGAGATATGATAATCTCTTCTAGGATTCTGAATTTGATTTGGAGTTCACTTAACTTTTTATTAACTCTGATGTTATTATACACAAAATGAGAGAGATCCCCAGTTCATTAGAGATTCCACCCACCTTGCCATTCAAGAATCCAGGAAAGTGTGCTAAGCACCAATTTGATTCAGCAAACATTTATTGAGCATCTTCTATTTGCTTGACACTATGTTAGCTGCTCAAAATGGGAAATGAATAAAATAAGTCCCTACCTATCTCTAGGGACTTATAACAAAACAGAGGAAAGAGAACACAGAATTTGAGTGCTATGGGAGTATCAGTGATACAACTCCTCCCTATCGCTGGAAGGAATGCGAAAGGCTTCGTGAACATGGGAACCTGAGCTAGTCTTTGCAGAACGGGTAGGTAGAATTGCATCCAGTGGAGAATTGGGGCAGAACGCATTCCAGGCAATGGGACAGCAGATGCAAAAGCACAGAAAATTATATGCAGAACATATACAAAATAAATTCTATTTATATAGAATGTAAAGAAAACGTAAATAGATTACATAGTCACGATATATTCAGAGAACCTGAAGTCCTTCAAACTAAACTAGGTTCTCCCCCAAATCCAGGCCTCACTCATCTCTATATCCCTGGCATTTAGTGCAGTGATGGACACGTAGTAGGCGTGACAAAGATTCACAGTTCTTCCCTCATTATCCCTTCTTTATTTCCTTAAGAGTAACAGAAATCGACATGTGGCTGCTGGGCTAGGACAGATATCCCAGGCTCCCCTGCAACTTGGTATGGCCATGTGACCAGCTTCTGTTCCACAGGACAGGAGGAAGGGACACCCGCCGACGTCTCAGTCCCATCTTTAGAGGGAATGGAGCATGCCTTTTCCGTTCTCTTTTCCTTTTCTGGCTGCCCTGACTATAGACACAGTGCTGACAGCTAGAACCATTTAAAAGCCATTTAAATTGAGGAGGAGGCTGAATGTTTGGGAGAACAGAGCAAGAAGAAAGCTCCTCAGTCTCTCTGTTGCTTACATTCAGACTGTAACATGAAAGAGAAATAAACTACATTACTTAAGTCACTTATAATTTGACCTCAGTTATAGAAGCCAAGTGTGTGTGTGTTTTTCTTGTTGTTGTTGTTTTTTTGTTGTTGTTGGTTTTTTGAGAGAGAGACCGCAGGAGCAGGGGGCAGGGGCAGAGGGAGTGAGAGAGAGTCTTAAGCAGGCTTCATGCCCAGCACAGGACTCCATCCCAGGACCCTGAGATCATGACCTGAGCCGAAAACAAGAGTTGGAGTCAACCAACTGAGCCACCCAGGCCCCCCACTAAGTGTGTATTTTGAAAGTACCTCAAAATATTTCTGAAATGAATGATTAATTCACAGAATCTAAGACTGGGGAGGAGGTGGAGGAGTGGTCTGAGAGCAGGATGGGACTAGACTGTGAAGTACTCTGAACACCATAGCCAGGACTTTAGACTTTATCTTGTAGGACATACAGAATTAGCGAAGTCTTTAAATGTGAAGGTATCTGTTGTTTTATTTAAAAAGTAGGAAAAGGGGTGCCTGAGTGTCTCAGTCAGTTAAGCATCTGCCTTCAGCTCAGGTCATGATCCCAGGGTGCTGGGATCGAGCCCCACATTGGGCTCCCTGCTCCACGGGGAACCCGCTTCTCCCTCTCCCTCTGCCATTACCCACTCCCCACCCCAACCCACCCCCATGCTCTCTGGCTCTATCTCTCTGACAAATAAATAAATAAAACCTTTAAAAAATAAAAAAATTAAAAGTAGGGGAAAAAAATCTCCAGACTGTTTAGTTTTAAAAACTAGTAAAAAGTTCAATATTAGTAAGAAATCTGTAGCTTTTGAACTTGTGTAGTTGTCTACAATAAATGTCTATCTACTAAAAACCAAATCAGATAAAGTCAACAAAACTAGCTGTTTGGTTCATGTGGCTAAATCACAAATCTAATGAATCGTTAGATTAACTATTTTGTTATAGTGCAAAACATACTCAAGTAAAATATTAAAAGGTGACAATGAGAGGTAGAATGACAAAAGCAACAAATTAAAAATAATTGTGGATAAATGATGTTGAGGCCAGGTATTTTTTAAAAGTCCAAGATATTTATATCTGGGAAGTCTTTATAAAGTTTGAGAATTCATCTTAATTTACTCTTCCCTTTCTACATTACTATTAGTTCGGAGGGAAAAAGTACACAGTGGATATTAAACACACACAAAAGAAGAGGAAATGCTTCTTTTGAGAAGAAAACTTTTTGATACCAAAGAATAAAACCAGATCTAGAGAAGCCTTCTGTAGAAGAGCTGAAGGCTCCTTATCACGGCTGCTTCTGGTTTGAGTGTTTATGGCTTTTTTTGTGACGATGGTTTCTCTCCCCTCACAGACACTCCAGCCCATATATCCACTGAGCTCTTCCTTCATAGTATGTTGTTGTAAAGGCAACCATTCAGAGCCTAGTGTTCTTAAGTGCACCAAAAAGTTCTCCACTGATTTCAGTACAAACAAAACAAAACAAAACAAAAGGACCAAATGTCTATACTCAGAAACAATATCATGCAGTCAACAATATCAATTGAGTGCTACTTACCATGTGCATATATCTGCTGGGCACTAGGGATAAAAGAACAAGTACAATCACCATGATCCTTGACTACAGAGAGACTAAAACCCAGGGGGAAAGACAAGGCAAATCAAATAATCACATAAACACAGAATTGCAAACTGCCTAGTTCTTTGAAAGAAAGTATAGACTATTATGACACTGTATAGCAGTAGACAACTTTTAGAATTAGAGGTGTCAGAAAATGCTTCCCTGACGCAGTGCCTTGAGTTGAGGTGGGAAGGGTGGGGAGGAGTTAACCAAATATAAGGGAGACAAGGCAGGGAGAGGGAATATGGTGGCCATATCCTGGACGGAGGAACATTATTCACGAAGGTTTTTGTGATAGAAGAGAGAATGCTGAGTCAAAGCAGCTGAAGGATAAAGGAAGAGGGAGAGTGGGACAAGAACAGGATAGAAAGGTAGGTAAGTGCCAGATCATGATGACCATGCTGAGGACTTTTATCTTTACACTAACAGCAGTGGGATTCCATCCATACAGTTAAGAGGCATGATCAAATTTGTATCACTTAAAACACACTTTGGTAGTGGAGCTGAAGAAGAGTGGGAGATGGCCAGTGAGGAGGCAGTGAGACCAGCTCAGAAGCTGCTATGACTATCCAGGAAAATATGATGGTATCTTGTACTAAGGAGGTGGAACGGAAGAGAAGTGGATAAATCCATGAGATAGTTAGGAAATAAAAGTGGATAAGCACACGGACAGAAAACAGAAAAAGAAATCCAATGGAAAAGATACATGTTCTTAAGTCTCTCAATTCTGGATGTTTCCATCCACTAGTGAAAGTCAGTCTCCAGTAGCACAATCCATGACAAATCTTTATGTTCATGTCAGTTCCATTTTGTTTCCATTCTCAGTCAATCCTCATGTCTCCGAATCCTGAACAGGATCTCTCTTTGGCCCTCTGTCTCTTCCATTCAGCTCTACTTACCTGCCATCCAAAAGCACCACTCTATTTTATTCCAGCTTCTATAGACTGAAAATCTTCTCTCTGGTTTTCCTTTTTTGTTTTTTCTTACCAGAGTGTCCAGATTCTCATTTTATCCACTGGTTGTTTTGTTTGTTTGTTTGTTTTTCAGACCAACAACCAGGCGTTTCTTCTCAGTGGTGACAGGGGCATTACTAGTTTATTTGCCACTCATATACACAGAGCAGCAGAAGTAAACAAAACAGTTCCATGCAATGTGACTGGGGGAGGAGTCATCTCGCAAAACAAATAATAATCAGGAAATGTGTACTGACTTTAGTAAGTCTAGAACACATCTTGCGTTCTAGAGTCAAAATACACATTGTATTCAAAATCATGAGAAAATGATGCAACTCCAGGAAATCCCAGGTCTCTCACAGCCTAGTCATATTGAAAGAAATGCAATCCAAGAAAAAGTGAAAATTAAGTGCTGATCTTTAATTATATATAGCTCAAAGAAAAAAACAGAGAATCCTCTAACTAAGCAACACTGCCCAAGAATTTCCTTTCTTTTTCTCCCTAAAAAAGAATTTTTAAAAAGATTTCATTCATTCATTCATTCATTCATTCATTCATTCATTCATTCATTTATTTATTTAGAGAGCACGAGCTCGGGGAGAGGTTGAGGGAGAGAGAGAATCTCAAGCAGATTCGGCACTGAGCATGTAGAGGTTGCGGGGCTCAATCTCACGACCCAGAGATCATGACCTGAGCCAAAATCAAGAGTCTGACGCTCTACCGACTGAGCCACCCAGGTGCCCCTCTCGCTAATTCTCTCTTCCCCTAAAGCCACTTGTAAGCCTGGCCTCACTTTTCAACACAAACAAAAACGTTAAAAAAACTCCTCTCCCAGGCATTCAGTCTCCTGATACTCTCTCCATCGATATACATCCCCAGCCTTATATTTGGCACATTTGCTTAATTTCTGTTGTTTTTAATTTTCTTTCAATTTTCCCCATTTTGTCCATTACTCAGATTCTGAACAAAGAGAGACAGCAAACAAAACCTTACCCCTTCTGTTTGACATCTCTAGCACGCTCTCTCTCTACCCAGACTTTAGGTCTTGTATCACAGGGTGGCTGGGTGTGAGGGAGCATGGAAGAAGAGCTGATGAAGAAGTTAACTATGAATAGGCATTTATTATGGAAGGCAGAGGAAGTGAAGAAAGAGAGGGGGAAAAGCTGAGAACATTTATGGGCTTAAAATTTTTCCATGCCACCCTAATTTTTTCAGAGAATAGATTTGATCAGTTCATCTCATTCACGATAGCTACAAGGAAATCCAACATGTATATAAGAAAGAAAACATTGACACTGGTGATAAAAGGCAAAGCGCACTATTCATAGTGTAACATTTCATGAGCACGTCTATGATGGTAACAGGATAAGATACTTCACAGCAGTTATTTTGATTTCCTGTTTGTCTGGAAAGACCAAGAAAGAGAAACACACATTTTTTTCTGAAGTGTCCAGGAAACATTCCTGTTGTAAACACTTCACACAGATTCCCTCTGAATGTCCTGCGAACCCTAGGAGGTAAGTACTGCTTTATATCCACTTTATAAATGAAGAAATGGAGGTACAACGAAGTAAATTACCCAAGGAAATGACAGAGCCAGGGTTTCTATCAAGGAGTCTGACCCCTGAGCCCACTGGTCTTCCTCTGCTATCAAAGGCCAAAATTATGTTTATAAGCTGACCCTGGGGTAGAACACAATGATCCATCAATTAATTAAATCAATCACACAACAGACACCTTTTGAGCTCAGTGCAAATGCAAAACATTCACACTCTTGACTTATTCCTTTCTCGTTCTTGCAACGTCTGAAATTTTACTAATTGGAAAATTCATCTTTATATAACAGGTATCTTCTTACAAAAATTAAACTTCTCTTAGATATTGAAGTTATAAGTCGTTTACATGGGTTAATTTATTTAAAACCTTATTTTACCTATCTATATCTAGCTAGCTAGCTATTCCCCCCATCTTGCTTCAGAAATAATTTAAGTTAATTTACAAGAATACATTTTCAAATAACATTTAGGTAGCGTGAAAAAAAAGAAAAAAGAAGAAGAAAATGAGGACATACAATGGAGGCAGAAATGAGGCTTGAAATGCACCCGGTAAGAATCGATGCACTTCCTACAAATGAGGCATCATTTGGCTCTAAGCTTTCTAGCAGCCAACTCAAGAAGGGAAACTTGGTCAATTACATAATTTACTGTCCATAAGCTTAAAATAACCCAAATGCTCAGAAGAACGACTCTGTCTGGCACCGAATTCTCCTGGAGGTCCCCATAAAAAGGAACACTGTGTAAAGTGATAAAGAGCACTCTGGACTCTTTACGGTAAATGCCACAGTGGGTTTTAAAGCTCTGCACCTCGGCCTGACCTTCACTGGCAAGTACAGGTCTCAAGCCATACTGCATTCAGTAAAGACACAGGGGGGCGGGTGGGGAGGAGGGTATGGACAAGACACCAGACTCCTCACAGATGTGGCCTGATGCACGAGGAATAGAGACAATGACAATGAGAAAAGGAGCTAACAGTTCCTGGTACTGCCACTGAGCAAACACTACTCCTTAAACCCTCATACCAGCTCTGAGGGAGGTAGGGTTATGATTTATCCCTGGGTGACAATGAGGGAATAGACTTCAGACTTTGGCACCTCGGTGCAAGCCACACACAACTTGTAAGCAGCGGACACAGGATTTGAACCCAGTTCTGTTGAACTCCAAAGCTCCTGCTCCCAACCACTAGGACTTCAGAGCTTTACATAGCGATGGATTCTGTGTCCTTCAAATAATTCCACTGAAATATTGTTTCTCATTGATGAGCTTCTGATAAAGATTTACATGATAGTGACATTAAGACTGATTTTTTTGTGTGTGGCTCCTTCAACACGGACCCAATAATCAAGCTGGAAGTACAATGAAAGAGAAGAACAGGATAAGGCCACCCCATCTCAGCTTGCAGCACAGAAAATGGCTTTTCTTCCCAACTCCTCACTACTGCGGAGATGTTTCAGAGAATGGGAGAAGGAGGTAGGTAGCTTCCGTGAATGCACACCTGGGGCCTAAGAACAGACCTGGGAGAGACTGAAGCTTAAACCTGCATGGTACTGGGTCTTCAGCCCGCAGACATGGGGGAATGTTCACAGAGGAAGCCAAAGATAAAGGTTGTCTGGTTCCAAAGCAATTTGCTTTGGGTTTTTTTAGTTCCACACTAAACGATAGCATAGTTCTCCGGGAGTCACTAGTATCTGCATATCCTACACCTTAAATCTTCAATTTGTCCAAAAGTAAAAAACTTTCTTGTATGAAAAACCCACAGCAAATATCATTCTCAATGGGGAAAAACTGAGAGCTTTCCCCCTAAGGTCAGGAACGCGGCAGGGATGTCCACTATCACCACTGCTATTCAACATAGTATTGGAAGTCCTAGCCACAGCAATCAGACAACGAAAAGAAATAAAAGGCATGCGAATCAGCAAAGAAGAAGTCAAACTCTCACTCTTTGCAGATGATATGATACTTTATGTGGAAAACCCAAAAGACTTCATCTCAAAACTGCTAGAACTCATACAGGAATTCAGTAAAGTGGCAGGATATAAAATCAATGCACAGAAATCAGTGGCATTCCTATATACCAACAACAAGACAGAAGAAAGAGAAATTAAGGAGTTGATCCCATTTACAATGGCACCCAAAACCATAAGATACCTAGGAATAAATCTAACCAAAGAGGCAAAGAATCTGTACTCAGAAAACTAGAAAATATTCATGAAAGAAATTGAGGAAGACACAAAGAAATGGAAAAATGTTCCATGCTCATGGATTGGAAGAACAAATACTGTGAAGATGTCAATGCTACCTAGAGCAATCTACACATTCAGTGCAATCCCTATCAAAATACCATCCACTTTTTTCAAAGAAACGGAATAATCCTAAAATTTGTATGGAACCAGAAAAGATCCCGAATAGCCAGATGAATGTTGAAAAAGAAAAGCAAGCTGGTGG
This sequence comes from Mirounga leonina, assembly GCF_011800145.1. NCBI lineage: Eukaryota > Metazoa > Chordata > Mammalia > Carnivora > Phocidae > Mirounga > Mirounga leonina. Next base: position 4,557,632 of record NW_023270453.1, read on the forward strand.
CATCACAATTCTGGAATTCAAGCTCTATTACAAAGCTATAATCATCAAGACAGTATGGTACTGGCACAAAAACAGACACATAGATCAATGGAACAGAACAGAGAGCCCAGAAATGGACCCTCAACTCTATGGTCAACTAATCTTCGACAAAGCAGGAAAGAATGTCCAATGGAAAAAAGACAGTCTCTTCAACAAATGGTGTTGGGAAAATGGGACAGCCACATGCAGAAGAATGAAACTGGACCATTTCCTTACACCACACACAAAAATAGACTCAAAATGGTTGAAAGACCTAAATGTGAGACAGGCGGCCATCAAAATCCTAAAGGAGAACACAGGCAGCAATGTCTTTGACCTCAGCTGCAGCAACTTCTTCCTAGAAACATCGCCAAAGGCAAGGGAAGCAAGGGCAAAAATGAACTATTGGGATTTCATCAAGATAAAAAGCTTTTGCACAGCAAAAGAAATAGTCAACAAAACCAAAAGACAACCAACAGAATGGGAGAAGATATTTGCAAATGACATATCAGATAAAGGGCTAGTATCCAAAATCTATAAAGAACTTCTCAAACTCAATACCCAAAGAACAAATGATCCAATCAAGAAATGGGCAGAAGACATGAACATTTTTCCAAAGAAGACTTCCAAATGGCCAACAGACACATGAAAAAGTGCTCAACATCGCTTGGCATCAGGGAAATCCAAATCAAAACCTCAACGAGATACCACCTCACACCAGTCAGAATGGCTAAAATTAACAAGTCAGGAAACACCAAATGTTGGCAGGGACACAGAGAAAGGGGAACCCTTCTACACTGTTGGTGGGAATGCAAGCTGGTGCAACCACTCTGGAAAACAGTATGGAGCTTCCTCTGAAAGTTGAAAATAGAGCTACCCTACGACCCAGCAATTGCACTACTGGGTATTTACCACAAAGATACAAATGTAGGGAATCGAAGGGGTACATGCACCCGATGTTTATAGCAGCAATGTCCACAATAGCCAAACTGTGGAAAGAGCCAAGATGTCCATCGACAGATGAATGGATAAAGAAGAGGTGGTATATATATACAATGGAATATTATGCAGCCATCAAAAGGAATGAAATCTTGCCATTTGCAACGACGTGGATGGAACTGGAGGGTATTATGCTGAGCGAAATAAGTCAATCAGAGAAAGACATGTATCATATGATCTCACTGATATGAGGAATTCTTAATCTCAGGAAACAAACTGAGGGTTGCTGGAGTGGTGCGGGGTGGGAGGGATGGGGTGGCTGGGGTGATAGACATTGGGGAGGGTATGTGCTATGGTGAGCGCTGTGAATTTTGTTAAGACTGTTGAATCACAGTCCCTCTGAAACAAATAATACATTATATGTTAAAAAAAGAAGATAGCAGGAAGGGAAAAATGAAGGGGGGGAAATTAGAGGGGGAGACAAACCATGAGAGACGATGGACTCTGAGAAACAAACTGAGGGTTCTAGAGGGGAGGGGGATGGGGGATGGGTTAGCCTGGTGCTGGGTATTAAGGAGGTCACATATTGAACAGAGCACTGGATGTTATACGCAAACAATGAATCATGGAACACTACATCAAAAACTAATGATGTAATGTATGGTGATTAACATAATAAAAAAAAAGCAATTATCCTAGAAAAAAAAGAAAAGAAAAGAAAAGAAAAAACTTTCTTGTATCACCACTGCTTGCGGCAGAGCCTTCATATTTTAGAATGGACAACTTCAAAAAAAGAGAGATCACAGTGAGGGGAGGCCTACTAGCCTTGTGAACTGTAGAGGCCGCTTTTAGGCAACAAGCTTGAACAACGGAAACCTGAAAAGGTAAAAAGGCCCACAGCAACCACGGATCACCCCACCCCCCACCGAGCTGAATACAAACAGGCAGTGTAAACAGGCTCATTAAGCGAGCCACCTGGAAATAACATAGGCCCTAACTGACCTATGACGACCAGGCACGGTTCCTAAGATTACCAAAAAGGGAAAATTCCATGTGTTCCCATACTCCCACACTCCCATAAGTGTGCCCACCTCCTCGTGGCAGACAGGTTCTCCTTTGTCCACCGCTCCCTTGCAGTGTTTGATAAACTTTTATCTCTTTTGTTCCGCCTTGGATAAATTCTTTCACTGCCCCCACCGCTGGCCTCCACTGGATTGGAACACCCATATTGGGTGCACAGGAACAGTAAGAAAAGACGTCTCAAAATAGTCAAACACTAACTTCTATGGGGCATGCATCGAATTGGCCATTTTCACATTGCTTTGGGGAGGATTAGACAGGAGCAGAAGCTGAAAAATTGACAGCAAAGTGTCTGTATGCATTTTAGGAGAAATGGAATTACATCAAAAATTAATAAATCTTGGGGCACCTGGGTGGCTCAGTCGGTTAAGTGTCTGCCTTTAGCTCAGGACATGATCCCAGGGTCCTGGGATTGAGCCCCATGTCGGGCTCCCTGCTCTGCCGGAAGCCTGCTTCTCCCTCTCCCACACCCCCTGCTTGTGTTCCCTCTCTCACTGTGTCTCTGTCAAATAAATAAATAAAATCTTTAAAAAAAAATTACTAAATCTCTAAATTAGAAGAGATGCTCAAAATCACTTTGCAAACTATCTAAAAATACACTACTAGACTAGGTATTAATATCACCTTGTGTTCATTTTATATTTTATAATTTTAATGAGCTTTTTTATTTTAACATATCCTCAAAGGAAAGCATGCAGTGTTATTCTTTTCTATCCTAATATGAAACTGAGTGTTTCCAGATTAACTTAATTACTGCAGAAGATGAAAGGAGTGCTCTGGTAGGCCCTGTTCAATTCAGGACGATTAGTGCGTTCCTCCTACGGATGGGGCACTGTAATGGATGTCAGCCAAGAGGAGATGAAAGTGACCAACAGGGGAGCAAAGACTCTGCATATATTCTCAAAAGCAAGACTTTAGATACTACCACAAAACCTAAAATTTTCCATTTAGAAACAAAGTAAGAAAATATCACTTGAGCCAAATGTTGTGTAGATTCTGTTAAGTATCTGTTGAGACTCTCATGGAAATATCCTCCCAGATTACCAAACTTTCTTTTACCTACTAAACTCAAGTCTGAAAACAAATTGATGTTTTTACTACCACTGAGTCCTTTTCAGATTATGCTCTTACTACCTAATAGGGTTTCAATATTGGCAATTTGGTTAAATAAATGAATATATACCCTTAACTATCCCTTGACATTGAAAACACCAGGCCAAAGTCTAAGCATCAAGAATAATGTACAAAACAAATACAGTGATATAAGAATCCTCTTAGAGAAAAATAAACACAAAAAAGAAGAAAAGATAAAGAATAGTGTTTACATTTAAAAATACAGAATGGGCAGAAATGAGTTGGTAACGAGAATTTTAAAAAATTTTGATACATTAGTAAAAAAAAAAAAACAACAGGAAAAAACATATCCATTAAGATATTTGTTAGATATTTGTCTAATGCTGAGTTTCCTGCTTTAAGTAAAATATATATATAAATTAAAATTAAAATATATAAATATAAAAATATATATTATATATTTATTATAAAATATTACTTAACAGTGGAAATGGAAACAAATATTAAAAGTATCAATATGCAATTTTTCTGCATTGGGTGAAGTGGTGAGGGGAGGAGGGAGTGAGACAGAGAGAAGTTTCTGTTATATATATATATATATATATATATATATATATATTGATCAGCCTCTTAGAAAGATGAACTCTGAGCAGAATAAAGGGCGGGGGGGACAAGTGACAATCTGGGGATAGAAAAATCCAGACAAATGCACGGAGAGAGAACACACTTGGCCCATGGGAAGAGAGGTCCCTGGAGCGTTGTGTAAAGGACACACAATTTGATTTACACATTCAAAGTGGCACACTTTTGGCTGTGTGGAGAATGCAAGGAACTAGTGTGGGTACACAGAGATTGTTTTTGAGACTATTGCAACAGTCCAGGTAAGAGAGAGAGGTCTTGCTGCAAGGCCCTAGTGGGAGAAAATCTTGAGAAGTGTTTGGATTGTGGATGTGTTTGAAAGGCAGAGGTGACAGAATTGACTGATGTTGTGTTGAAGAAAAAGGGAAGAGCCAGGAATGAGCGCAATTTGCGAAGAAGGGCAGACAAGAGCTGAGCAACTGTTTGAATGGTCAAGCCAGTTACCAAGGAGAGGAACACTTAAGGAGAGGCAGGTTTGGAGGAGAAAACAAAAAAATACTTTTTGGGGGATATTAATTTTGAGAAGCTTATAGGACATCAAGGTAGAAATTTCATGTAGGCAATCCAGCATATGATTCCAAAGTTGAGAAAAGGGGGTTGGGTGGAGATATTAACTTGCAAGTCAGTTATATATAGAGAGATGATCTTTAGAACCATGAGTTTTGGGGAAATTCCTAGAGATGTATGGACAGGAATGAGATTTGGAAACTGATTCCTTGGGCTGATTCCAGAGCAACCAGTGACTCTGGGAGGAAACTAAAGGAGTGTGGCTTTCTGCAAGACAGAGGGAGGGATTCATCTGGTCCAGTGCCAGGGCAATGTCAAGAAAGATGCAGACCAAGAAGGGATCCTCAGATGTGATCAGGTGGAGGCCAATGATGATTGTGACTAGAGTGAATTCAGTGGAGGGACTGGATCAAAAGTCTGAATGAAATAAATTCGATCAAGAGAGGGGGGCAAACAACCTGATACAGTGAGTAGAGAGAACTTTGTCAAGGAGACTTTCTGTAGCAAAGAGTAGAAAAGTGAAAACACAGCTGTGATATGATGTGGGAATAAGGCAAGTTTTTCCCTGAATGGAAGGTGTTGAAGGTAAGGGGTGGGGGGAAAGATGTTTCAAGAGCAACCCTGGATAATTGCAGGAGCGAAGTCCTTGGGTACACCAGAGGGAATGGGACCCTGTGCACAAGCAGAGCTGAGGTGGACTCTCAGTTGGTCCACCCACTGTAACAGAAAGGAAGGCAGAGGATTTGAGAACCAGTGGGTCGATTTAATGGTGGTAGTAGGACAAAGGTGTTTTTGGAGAGTTGCTATTCCCTCAGAATAAATTAGGAAGAAAGGTCATTAACTGAGAGGAAGAAGGAAGAAAATGTTGGAGGACAAGGAAGAAGGTATGAAAGAATTATCTCAGAAGTGGTTGAGTGGCTTGATCAGGGAAATAGGACTCATAGGCAGTACTGAGGATAGGTCGAAATTAGTGGTCAGGAACTTAAAGGAAAACAGTTGTGGTTCTTCCCTGCCATGTTTATCTGCTCAAATTCAACAGCAGAGTCAGTGAGAGTAGGATTTTGCATGGCTTGGGATTTCCCAAGAGCACTGGACAGAGGGGTAAGGAAGCAGAGATGACACCGTATATGTGGATCATGGAACCTAAACAGAGTAAAGAGGAAAGTGAGAATATAGAGAAGGTGGCGCAATGGGCTATGAAAAGACGTTGGCTATTGGGGCACCTGAGTGGCTCAGTCGGCTGAGTGTCTGACTCTTGATTTCGGCTCAGGTCATGATCTCAGAGTCTGGGATCGAACCCAGGTAGGGCTCCACGCTCAGCGCAGAGTCTGCTTGAGATTCTCTCTCTCCCTCTGCCCCACCCTCCGCTCACACTCTCTAATACATAAATAAAATCTTTAAAAAAAAAGATGTTGGCTACAAAGATACAAAATTATAGAATAACAAGAAGAGCTTTTGGAGAGTAATATCAGACATGTCAAATGAGATCATAGACATTGTTTTCTAAGGTGTCTTCAAAAGAAGTTCACTTTCTTATAATAATGTACTAGCTGTGAAGGAACATGAAGGCAAAGGAATGGACAAAATAATCTCAATTTTTCTTTCCATTCAATTTAATTAGTTGAGAATGCTATAAGAATAATAGATGCAACAGAAAAACAGTCTTCTCAAAGGGAAGATCAAAAGGGTGGAATTTGGGGGAGAGTCATCTGGTTAGGGATAAACAACATCTAAAAAACAGTGTATTTGCCCATTTTTTTTTATTACAGGCCACAGAAGTATTTTAATATTCTCACTTGTGAACCAGATAGATTCCAAGGAAAAATAATTGAACTATGAATTTTCCTTTTTTGAAAGATCCAACTTGTTATGTTTGATATAAACATTTTTCCTCCTTCATAAAGAACAGTTCATTTGGGTCCTAACTCAACTTAATTGGCTCTGGAGAAGTGAGGCCTTCCTGCTGAATTTCTAAGCTTAGGTTTATACATTTGAATTTCATTTTCTCTCGTTTGGTAGATTTATTTTGGAAAGTACCAACAGATGTGCCTAAAATCTTAGTGTGATTTTTTTTTTAAGGTGTGATGGAAAGAATGTAATAATTTGAGATATTTGGCATTCCTGACAATCTTCCTATATCCAACACTTCATGTCCCAAATTGGGCAACTGTATGGAAAACTAAGACATTTACATTTCTGTCCTTTGATTCTATTTAGCTTATTATGAGGGGGAGAAGCAAAAATGTGCTTGAATGTTCCTTTACTGGGAGTTGGTGTTAGTTGGAAAAGAGAAGGCGGAGGTCTGAGGGATCTGGGGGATGATCAAGGAAAAAGATAAGACTCTGAGATGGCAATGACACACAGAAGTTTTATTGAGTGACTGACAGATTTGCATTGGCGGGGGGGAGGTTCCTCACAGTAGGAGCCTGTCCAGAGGCTATGGCACCCAAGGGGTGTTACTCAGAAGGGGAGGAGGACAAGGGAGACAGGGGACTGGAAGAGGGGCCTTGGTGATGTCACTCGGCATCATCACCCAGAGCCTCTGGGTCGGAGATCTCCAAAGGTCTGAAGTAGGTTGGGGCCCTTACGGCTTGTACACATGGGTAAAATTCGTGGGTTAAGCAAAGCAGGTGGGCCCTAAAAGGCTAAAAATCTGCTTTGGGGCTATGTTTAAAACAACTGGATATGTAAGAATTTGCATTTGGCACCAGTTGGCTTTTGAGCTAACAGGTTTCAGCCCCCTGAAGAAATAAACAACCCAGGGGCCAATACACAGAGGCCACCTTTGGCTCATTTATGTAACAGAGGCAGGGATAATATTGTAATAAAAAAAAAATTAAAGAAATAGAGACACTGGAGCCTATGGGTTTCCCTTTTAAAAATTCTGTTGTTCCCTAAGGTTATAGTAATTATAATGACAGCCTAACATTGATGGAGCGCTCATTATGTGCTAAACTCTTTATATTTTCCTTTAATTTTCACATCAATCCTTTAAGGTAGTATTTTTGTACCCATTTACCAGATGGGAAAACTGAGCATAGAGAGGTTACCTAACTGGCTTCAGCTCACAGGGCCAGGGGATGGGAAGCAGGGCTTCAGTTCTTGGGAGGGGGGGGTCTGAAAGAGGAGGTGGTATTTGGCCACCAGAACATCCAAACTTTCAACTAAAGCTTTTTCCTCCAGGGACCCAGGGAGATGCTGCAGTTTTTGACCAAGAGCTGCTCTCTGGACTCTTGGAATGGAAGAGCCAACAGAGGGTCTCTTCTGAACATTTTCTCCCAGCGCCAGAGTGTATGATTGCTCTTTTTTTTTTTTTTTTAAAGATTTTATTTATTTGACAGAGAGAGACACAGCGAGAGAGGGAACACAAGCAGGGAGAGTGGGAGAGGGAGAAGCAGGCTTCCCGACGAGCAGGGAGCCCGATGCGGGGCTCGATCCCAGGACCCTGGGATCATGACCTGAGCCGAAGGCAGATGCTTAACAGCTGAGCCACCTAGGCACCCCAGTGATTGCTCTTTATATCTCCTCCCCAGCCCCTACCCCATGATGCCCATGGACTGCTTCCCAGCTCCTGATTAGTATGAGAACTACGTATAGTTGAAAGCAAGGTCAGAATAAAAATAAATGAAAGTTCTTGCTGTATAAAGGAAAGTAGGAACACTTCCAACCCCATCCCTTCACCTCCCCAGGATTTTCTCTCTCTCTTAAGTGAAAATGCTCTGCTCTGCTTTAGAATGCACCCCGCTGGAGAGGATAATGCCTAGCAGCAGCTGACCTTCTCACTTCTTGGTGGAGAAGAGGTAATCACATGGCTAACCCAAAAGATGAAACGCATTCTGCGTTGTTTTGGCAAAAATAAAAATGAGCACAGGCGACAACCTTGTAGTTCTCCTTACTTCGCCGCGACACACACAACAGGCCCACCAGGGGCAACTTTATACACCATGTGCTTATGTTCGAGTCCCACAGCCGCTGTGACCAATTACCACGAACCCAGTGGCTTAAAACAACACAAATTTATTATCTTACAGTTCTGGAGGTCAGAGGTTCCAAAATGAGTGTCACAGGGAGAAAAAGGTATCCTCGGGGCTGTGTTCCTTTGGGAGACTCTAGGGGAGAACCTGTTTCCTTGCCTTTTTCAGCTTCGAGAAGCTGCCACATTCCTTGGCTCCTGGCCCCTTTTCCATCTTCAAAGCCAGCAATCACATCCCTCTGAACTCTGCTTCTGTGGTCACCATCTCCTTTTCTGCTGCCGGTTCTCTTGTCTCCCTCTCTTGTAAGGACCCTGGCGATTACTCTGGGCCTCCTGGGATAACACAGGATAATCCTTCCCAGCTCAAGATCCTTTACAAAATCACATCTGCAAAATCCCTTTCACCACCTCAGGTAATAAATTCACGGGTTCCAGGGATTAGGATAGAGTCCTCTTTGGCGGGGAACATTTGTCAGCCCCCATGCCTGTGTGTGCTGGGCCAGGAGCACACATCCTTCTCCAAGGATGCTTCACCATGGAACCCTAACAAGCCTCAAGACATCCTCCATAAGGTTGACAAAAGAATCAGGAATACTGTTCAGAAATTCGAAATTCACAACTGAAATCCAAACTCCCAGGCAAAATTTCCAAGGTGCACCTAACAGATGTCTCTGCTGTGGGCAACAATCAGTGTTATGTTTCACCTGATATGCACTAGCAATTTTTTTTTAAACGAGAGATGAGGCTACACATTAGAAAAAGTCATAACCCTACAGGGACCTCCATCACTATAGGCATATGGGGGTTGGGAAATGGTTGAATCATTCTACTTTTAGTCTTTAAGTGGTTTTCGTTCAAAGGTTAAATTTTGATGTCAGAAATTCATTGCTGAGCTCAGTGATCTTATTCTATACGGATCCCAGCAAAGACACCAGACATCTGTGGTTCCAAACAGACTCTTTCGTGATGGGGTTTTGATGAGGTAATAGTCTTGCAGCCAAGGTCATTGTGGCAGATAGCAAGGACACTGTACTCAGGAGAAGCCAGTTGGCTCCTGCTAAGTGAGTGCTTTTCAAAAGTCCACGACAAGAGCCAGCACCTTCTCCCTTGTATTCACTGCATCATGTAACTCTCCCCAGAAATGGAGTGTTAGTGAGTAGTAGCTCAGTTTCACGGCTGAGGAAACCGGGCTCCCAGGTGACCTGACACATCCAAGGACACGTGCTGGTGAGTGCCAGAGCTGGGATTCCAGCTCAAAGCCCTTGGACACCAAAACCCCTGCGCTTTCAACTTTGCCAGCCTGCCTTGGGTGGTGGCCTCTTTCAACTTTTTTCCAGTTCCCACACTGTCTAGCATGATCCCAGGAGAGGGGCTCAGTAGCCCCACCCTTGAACACAAAATCTCCCACCTAGCTATGCAGGAGTCTTCTGAATCACCATTTGTTTCTTAACTTCAATCAATGTCTTCCCAGGAACTTTCTGCTTATTTTTTGTCGTATTTAATACAACAGTGAGTCAAGACTGTTGTTGAAATTGAGGGATTTTGTCTTAGGGGTCCTGGGAGTTCTCAAATACTTCTAAAATAGAACTCGTATCTACCAGAATGTTTGATGCATTTGTTCCAATTTTATTGCAAATATAACAATAGTGTTGCTTTAGGAAGTGAAAAATATTAGTTCATATCTCAATGCGTGAATTTGAAGGTTTTTTTGCATAGTTTCTTTAAAAATTTAGCTATTTTTACTTAATTGCATTTACAATACAGATACTTTTAAATTCAATTTCCTTACTGCTGTAGCCTTACCAATTTGTAGAAACTATGCGGTATTTTGAGTCTTCATTTATGCACTTGCTTCAAATATTTTCCTGGCTTCCCTTGTCATTTTATTTGTTTTCTTGTATGCAGTTTAATATTTTAAAATAACAGTACATTGTTCTTAGTGAGTTTTTTCTATCATATCAAAACCAAGACTTTTTTTACTTTCTCCTTGTCCTGATAAAGCAACACTCTTATTCTAACCATAATTTGTTTTATATTAAACTCTTTACCCAAGGACATGTTTTATTTAACTCCTTAACTGGTTTTGACAGTAAGATGTGGATCTAATTTTTTTAAGTAGCTAACTACTTATCCCAATACATTTTTTTAAAAGATTTTATTTATTTGAGAGACAGGGAGTGAGAAAGAGAGAGAGAGAGAGAGAGAGAGAGAGAGAAGGAGCAGGGGGAGGGGCAGAGACAGAGGGAGAAGCAGACTTCCTGCTGAGTGGGGAGTCTGATGCGGGAGCTTGATCCCAGGAATCTGGGATCATGACCTGAGCTGAAGGCAGACGCTTAGCAGACTGAGCCACCCAGGCGCCCCCCCAATTTAATATTATTTGTTACATGTTCTTACTTCATTGTTTTCTTGTGGTTTTTTAAAATATATATTGCATAAATTGAAGGCCAGTTGGGAGTTTTCTTGAATGTCCTGTTGGTATTTTTGAATGCATCTCCTTTTTTTGTTGATTGTTACTTGAATATACAATAATAACCAAAAAGATTTATCTGCTTGCTTACCACTTTCCTCTTTCAAAATATTACACAATCTGGGAGCTCATTTTAGTGATAATCACTATTTGTATAAACATTTCAAAAGTCATTTCTCTGACTTTCCAGTAAAATGCACACATAAAAGTTTAAAGTCAGTAAAATTTGTTACAAATAAAAGCAATTAAGATACCACCTAAATTGCTCAGGTTAACCGCAAAATCTAGTTTGCTACAGAAATGTACCAGGTAGAATGTGGGACACATTCCCCTTTGTGTTTTAGCTAGAGGAAAGGATCTCTATTGCCAAATACTTATAAAATTCCTCTAATTTGGGTGTTATGTGATGTTGTGAAACCTGTATGGCCCGTCCAAACTCATGAAGCTCCCCTGCTCAAGACCACGGTGAGGAAAATTTTGCCGACTGATTAAGTGGCTAAACAAATTAGAAAGCATAAACGAGTCACTCCCTCCTCTACTCCATTTACATTCTCATTCCTCTAAAACATTTTAATGTTTAAAGATTACTTTTTTCTTACTTTACAAAGAATACCTTTGTGATTTTGGTAGGGATAAATCTATCATAGATATAAATCAAAAGCTATGAATCTACTTGGATGAAATATGGTATCTTTATATTTAGTATTGTCATCTAGATTCTTAGAGTACTTCTCAACTTATCTAAGACTACATGTAAGTATTGCAATACATTTAAAAATATTTTATCTTTGTAATTAAATGAAAAGAACAAGTTTTTGAACCTCAAACAATGATTGTTTTACACAATAGACAGTATTTCCTAAATGATCCCTCTATAGTTAAGAAGGGGAGTAAGAGAGGGGTGCTTGGGTGGCTCAGTTGGTTAAGCATCTGACTCTTGGTTTTGGCTCAGGTCATGATTTCAGAGTCATGAGATCCAGCCCCAAGTCGGGCTCTGTGCTCAGTGCAGTTCTATATTAAAATGGATTTGATGCTTATTATAGACCTTTTCCCATAGTACCTTTTTTCTTGAGCTCTCTCTCTCTCTTGATCTGAGCATTAAATGGCTGGATTTCATTGGAAAGGAAGGTTCTCAAAACAGGCTCATGGATTAAATATTCTCTGAGGTTTCTCATGTTTGCCATTATATTGGACGGATATTTCAGATGGGAACAATATCCTTAGATCACACACCCTGTCCCTGAGAACTTCGTAGAAAATGTTTCATTGTTCTCTGGAACTAAGAGGTATATGGACAACCGAAGAAATTTGATTTCTCCCTCATTTGAATAATTCTTTTTTTAAAGAAAATCCTTGCAGTTTAATAAATATTTTGTATAGTATTTTTATGGAATATAGTGAGTTCTTGCAATCTCCTTATTTTTTCTTCATTTCAAAGAATACATCTTGCGTCTTACTGAGTTTTTCCTCCTCCCCTGCTAAATATCAATTATCCTTATGATGGCTCACTTTTGTCTGCCTTCTGTATCTATTAGTTTTTCTCCAATTGCTTTTAATACTAGCCTTTCTCATTTGTAGTCACTATGATTATCCCAAGCCTTTCTTCTGTGTCAGTAATTCAGTTATCTATGGTTTATAATCTTTTTCTTGCTGTTTCTGATTGATACAGTAGTTTGGAAATGATAGTTTTGATCCTCTATTTCCTTATAACCGCTATCTCCTTTTTAAAATTTTTTTTTCATGTTTTCCATGAGTGTTATTTTATTAAATCCATGTTTTTATCAATCATACCATGTAAGAAGCAATTGTGAGAAATTTCTTTCAGCACCTTGGTGTTTCTTTGGGGGTGTGGTTGGTTTTTTTTTTTTTTTTGTCGTTTTGCTTTGCATTGTATGCTCCTTTTTAAAGTGTTTTTTTGATGTAGCATTTTATTTGGTCTTTTGTTTCTGGTTTTGGTTCATGCTTAGGCAGCTCTGCCCTGTCATTTTATTTGTTATAGGGTGAGTAAATTCTTTCCATGTTTCTCCAGATCAGTTTGTTTCCACCTCTGAGTTACAGTTCATTCATCAAGGGGTACATTTCTCATATTCTATTTTTATGAAATGAGAGCATGTGAGTGTGTATTTGTGTGTATAGTGGGATGGAGGTGTGGGAACAAGGGACCCAACTAAGTAGCAGGAAGTCTCTGTTGTAATACCTGGGCTTTGGTCTCTCTTCTGAGATTTTGTTAATTGTCTAAAGATGGAGTGACCCTTTTCCTTTGGAAAATTTCTTCAATTCATTATGGAGGTTTGAAGTTTTCATTTCTGCAGAAAGTGCTGGTCCTGCTGTTTACTTTCTGTTTCACCCATTTTTACTAGTTTCCAGGACTCCTTACTTTTAGAAGGAAAATATAAAGGTATGTGTAGGAATTCTCAAGATTGCTAACTCGTAAGAATTGAACTGGGGACATGCCTCTACCCCACAATCTTCTGTTTCCTTAGATGCCAGTTTTTGAAAATGATTTCTTTAGATAATGTCCTTTTTCTTATTTGGTTGCTGTTAATAAAAATTTGCCTTTTTAATGAACATTTGCTTATTTCTCTAGGCATGAGGGAAGGGATCTTTGGTGATGCAGTTTTAATTCACCATCTTAGTCCCCATTAGAGTTCACTCCCCATAGAGTCCCCATTAGAGACACAGTAGCTGAAAAGACAGCTTTGTGTATTCTAGGGCAAGCCACCTGTGACAGTCAACACTTCAGAGTCCAACGAGGTTGATTCAGTCAATCTTATCTGTAACGCATACGTTCCCTTTCTCCCTCAAAGCCTTATGTCCATCTATCCTGGAGAGGGGGCCTTAATGGAAGATGCTTATCTTCTAGCTTAAATACGTTATACACATCTCTCTTTAAGTTTATCCTTGGGAATTTCAAGTACATCTTGATTTTTACCTTTATTTTCCCTTGCCACATTTTTATGCCTATTGTTAAGTAATTGTTAATTTCTGTTTTCCATATACCTTTTTACAGGTCACCTGTATATTTAATGGAACAAATTAAAAAAGAACACATTAAAAAAGCATACATTTTCTGTTATTACTCTAAAACTAGTCTCTTCAATGCAATTTTAAAACTCCATTACAGCAGTATCTTACATATTTTTTCTTACATCTACCTTTGTTGAAATGTTTTATTCTAAATGGATTTTACTTGATGTGTTTGATTTTTTTTTTGTTTTTGGTTTTATATGATAGGATCATCCATTTCTTTCCAGCATTCATTTTTCTTTATACTTCACATTTTGTTCCATTGTCATGAATTTTAATTTTTTAAAGATTTTATTTATTTATTTGAGAGGGAGAGAGTGAGCATGAGCAGTGGGGGAAGGGCAGAGGGAAAGGGAGAAGCAGACCCCCTGCTGAGCAGGGAGCCCAACATGGGGCTCTATCCCAGGACCCTGATATCATGACCAGAGCTGAAGACAGACGCTTAACCAACTGAGCCACCCAGGTGTCCCGGAACTGTCCAAACGTTTTATTCAACCTACATACTGATTAGCACTGTTGATGGGAGTGTGCCCAGTATATCTGCTCTGTTAATGTTTGCTACAAGAAAAATGTATCCAAATAGTCCGATAGTAAAACATTAGTTTCCTCCTCAAGCAAATTAGGATTATCCAAGAGTTTTACAAATTTCTATTTGGTTTGGATTATTTTGACATTTTGAGTTTAGCAAATTGTGATAAGAGAATGTGCCTTATACATTTATCTGCTTCATGAGTCCCTGGAGCATTCAGTATGAGCCTGGCACTACACAAGGAGCTGGAGATTCACTGGGGAGTAGATGCAGACAGAGTTCATCCTCAATATACTTACCGTAAAATCGCAACTATAACAAATGACTCTAAAAAAAAATTTAGGTGCTGTAAGAGCTGACCACAGAGTTCCTATTTCACTTGGTCCAAGATTTTCCTGAGAAAATGAGACAAAATCTGAGATCTGAAAGATGATAATGTTAACTTGGTGAAAGGGAGAAAAGGACAGCAACCCAGGGAGAAGGTCCTGGAGGAGGAAGCACCTCTAGTGTGGAGACATTAACAGGGAAGATAGTTCTACTGGGACTGGAGAGGAAAGCCATGCCAGACCATGCAAGGCCTGCAGGCAGTTTTAAGGGTTTTTTTTTTTTTTTTTTTAAGATTTTTATTTATTTATTTATTTATTTATTTGAGACAGAGAGAATGAGAGAGAGAACACATGAGAGGGGGGAGGGTCAGAGGACAAAGCAGACTCCCTGCCGAGCAGGGAGCCTGATGCGGGACTCAATCCAGGGACTCCAGGATCATGACCTGAGCTGAAGGCAGTCGCTTAACCAACTGAGCCACCCAGGCGCCCGAGTTTTAAGGGGTTTTGTATTTGTCATAAAAATTCATTAAAAAAGTTAATGAGGGGTTCTAGCAAGAGGGGTATATGCCTTGACTTTCACTTAGGAAAGATCAAACTGGTTACATGCAGCATGGGAAATGAGCTGGAGGGAGGACAGAGTGGAGATCAGCTGACCACTGTAGTGGTCCAGGCAGAAGATATGGAGATCCAATTTAGTTGGCAGAGGAGGGGAAGGAGATGAAGGGATCTGTTCAGGATACTTGCGTGGTGAAACCAGAAGAACTGGTGATATTGGAAGTAATAAATCAATTCAGTGAAGTTGCAGGATACAAAATTAATTTACAGAAATCTGTTGTGTGACTATACACTCAGAATGAATTAGCAGAAACAGA
Source organism: Mirounga leonina (assembly GCF_011800145.1). NCBI lineage: Eukaryota > Metazoa > Chordata > Mammalia > Carnivora > Phocidae > Mirounga > Mirounga leonina. The sequence goes on from NW_023270453.1 coordinate 4,573,083, forward strand.
AATTAAGCCAACAGTCTCATTTACAATTGCATCACAAGAAGAAAATACCTAGGAAGAAACTTAACCAAGGAGGTGAAAGCCCTGTACCCTGAAAACTATAAAACACTGATGAAAGAAATTGAAGACAACACAGATGGAAGTACATACCATGCTCATGAATTGGAAGAATGAATATTGTTGAAATGCCTGTATTACCCAAAGCAATTTACAGATTCAATGCACTTCCTATCAAAATACCATTAGTATTTTTCACAGAACTAGAATAAATAATCCTAAAATTTGTATAGAACTGCAAAAGATCCCAAATAGCCAAAGCAATCTTGAGGAATAAGAATACAGCTGTAGGTGGGCGCCTGGGTGGCTCAGCTGGTTAAGCGACTGCCTTCGGCTCAGGTCATGATCCTGGAGTCCCGGGATCAAGTCCCACATCGGGCTCCCTGCTGAGCAGGGAGTCTGCTTCTCCCTCTGACCCTCTTCCCTCTCGTGCTCTCTATCTCTCATTCTCTCTCTCTCAAATAAATAAATAAAATCTTAAAAAAAAAAAAGAATACAGGTGGAGGTATCAGAGTTCCAGATTTCAAGATATACTACAAAACTATAACAGTCAAAACAGTACGCTACTTGCACAAAAATAGACACATAAATCAATTGACATTGGCTGTAGCAGCATTTTTCTAGATATGTCTCCTCAGGCAAAGGAAACAAAAGCAAAATAAACAATTGGAACTACACCAAAATAAAGAGCTTTTGCACAGTGGGGAAAAAACCCATCAACAATACAAAAAGACAACCTACTAATGGGGAAAGATATTTGCAAATGATATATATGATAAGGGGTTAATACCCAAAATACATAAAGAACTTATACAAGTCAATACCAAAAAACCAAATAATCCAACTAAAAATCTGTAGAGGACCTGAGTAGATATTTTCCAAAGAAGACAGGCGGATGGTCAACAGACACTTGAAAAGATGCTCAACATCACTCATCATCAGGGAAATGCAAATCAAGACCACAATGAGATATCACCTCACACCTGTCAGAACTGCTAGTATCAAAAAGACAAGAAATAAAAAGTGTCGGTGAGGATGTGAAGAAAAAGGAACCCTTGTGTACCGTTGGTGGGAATGTAAATAGATAACAGTCACTGTGGAAAACAGCATGGAGATTCCCTCAAAAATTAAAAATAGAATTACCATATGACCCAGTAATTCCACTACTAGGTATTTATCCAATAAAAACAAAAACACTAATTTGAAAAGATATATGCTGGGCACCTGGGTGGCTCCGTCTATTAGAGGCTGCCTTGGGCTCAGGTCACGATTCCAGGGTCCTGGGATCGAATCCTGTATTGGGCTCCCTGCTCAGTGGGGAGTCTGCTTCTCCCTTTCCCTCTGCTCCTACCCCATGCTCATGTGAGCACACATGCTCGCTAGCTCTCTCTCTCTCTCCCTCTCTCTTAAATAAATAAATAAATAAATAAATAAATAAAATCTTTTTTAAAAAAGAAAAGATATATGCTATGTTTATTGAAGGATTATTTACAATAGCAAAATATGAATAAAACCTAAGCATCCATTAATAGATGAATAGATAAGATGTGGTACATATATACAATGGAATATTACTCAGCTTTAAAAAAGAATGAGACTTTTCCATTTGCAACAACAAAGATGGACCTAGAGTGAATTAAGTCAGACAAAGACAAATACCATGTGATTTCACTTATATGTGGTATCTAACAAAATAAAACAAACAACAACAACAAGAAGCAGAAACATACCCATAAATACAGAGAACAAACTGGTGGTTCCCAGAGGGGAGAGAGGGTAAAGGGATGGGCAAAATGAGTGAAGGGGAGTAGGAGATCCAGGCTTCCACATTATGGAAAGAATAAGTCACAGGTATGGAAGGTACAACATAGGGAATATAGTCAATGGTACTGTAATAGTGTTGTATGGTGACAGATGCTACACTGTGGTGAGCATAGCATAACATATAGAGTTGTTGAGTCACTATGTTGTATACCGGAAGCTAATGTAACAGTGTGTATTAACTATACATCAATTAAAAAAAAAAAGGAATTGGTCATAGACTGGTTACTGGGTCCAAGGGAGAGGGAGAAAAGACTGGAAATGAACCCGGTCTGGGAGGATGTGGCGGGGAGGGGTGGGCAAGACCTCAAGTTCAGTTTTGGACCTACTGAGTGTGAGGAGTCTTTGAGAAGACTGGGAGTAGATGTCAAGAAGGCAGCTGGATTTGTTCCCCAGATAAAAGATTAATAATGAATTACCTGGTTATACCCTCCACTATCTCATCTCACTGTGGGCAAATTACCAAAAATGCAGAGCCATGTGGGACTCCTTTTGAGTGCAAATCAATTCTCTGTAAAGATGTTTAATCAAATTTTTGGTTAAGTTTTATAAATGCAAGCAAAGATGTTTAGCTATCTGAGTCACAGCAAATCTTTTGTAACATGTTTTTCTGGACTGTAGACTAATATTGTCCAAGAGAAGGTCCAAGTGGAACCAAGCAAAATGTCAAGCAGAATATGTTCTTAGGCATTTGTCTAATGTCAATAGAATACTCACAGTTTTTGTTTTGCTAGTTCAGAGCATGACCTATTCCTATCATTCCAGTCACTCAATATTTTTATGAAGATAATACTTAACCTCTCATGCTTAAGATTTTCAAATATTTTTTTAAAATATGAGGTTATTCAAAGGTCATGTGAAGTTCTTGAAGCTGATAAGGCAGTTGTGTATGTAAGACTCCAAAGGAATCCACAAAGCTAAGAAAATGTCCACATGTGCTGATGTAAGACTTAGGGCACAGACCCCACAAGTCCTTCTTTGAGACAAATAAAAGCATTTAAGGGCTTTGTATAAGATTGAGGGGTAGGGTGGGGTGGTGCTGGAGGGTCTAGAACAAAACAAAATCCGGAAAAATTAAGACCCAAGACGAACTGGTATTTAGAACAATTTCCTACTTACAAGGTGGACTTGATTTTTAAAAAACTTAATATAATAATTGCATTCAGTGGCCAATGAAATTTCATAAAGGAGCCTTCTTTTGGTCCACTGTTTAAAGCAAAACTCTTTTTCAGTCTCTGTGGCCACTAGGTGGCAAACTTTGCTAAAGAATACTGCCTTCATTGAAAAGCACAGTAAAAGTATTTGGGTTATAGTTGCCATCAAATGTTAAAATACTTCCTCAGAGTTCACATTGCTTCTATAGTTAAGAAAGAAACTCGCAATTGCACAATTGCAGATTTTAGAAACACTCTTTCTGGGCCCCTTTTCACTGTCTGTAACTCTGAGGCCAAAAATAATTGAATAGTTTTCTGTTGTGTTAGTTAATGGCGGAGATGGGGCTCAAACTCAGGGCGCTGGCATCTTCCTTTAGTACTTTTCCACTCTGTTTTTAAAATTATAGCACTGTAACAGTTACTATCATCTGAATGAAGCTATTCTGGCAAATATGAAGTCATTTTTTGAGAAGATCATGAGGAAATTTTTTTTTTTTTAAGACTTTATTTATTTATTTGAGACAGAGAGAATGAGAGACAGAGAGCATGAGAGGGAGGAGGGTCAGAGGGAGAAGCAGACTCCCTGCCGAGCAGGGAGCCCGATGCGGGACTCGATCCCGGCACTCCAGGATCATGACCTGAGCCGAAGGCAGTCGCTTAACCAACTGAGCCACCCAGGCGCCCTCATGAGGAAATTTTGAATCACTACCATCCCATACCCTTTGGCAATCAATTCACTCATGCTACTCTATATAAAGCAACTCAGATGCAAAAGATTTAAAATGGTCCTTTAAGAAAGCATAGCAAGTAGTTTCTTTTGTTTAACTTAGATTTTTTATTGTTGTTGTTTTGACATTAGGTCAAAAACTTATGAGTCAGAAGGTTTGGAAATATCATTAATGAAATAATCAGAAAAATGGGAAGATTGAAGTGGGTTTGTGATAAGAAAATATGAACTGAAACTCTGAACCAAGGCAGACCAAAGACTCTGGCTTTCAACGGTGCAGAATATGCACACAAGGCAATCTTGGAATACCAGCTATCAAAAGTTTTGGTTTTGTTAAGTGAGGACCAGACTAGAATTGGAAGAGTTTCATGAAATGGTGCCAAGAATCTGAAAAACAAAACAGACTTCAGTCGTGGTTTGGATCCAAGCGCACTATATGCCAATCATAAAGCTGTGTCTGGGAGGGATATGCAGAGCTATGTAAAACCAAAAGCAATGAGGAGAGATATTTCAGTAAACAGTCTCCATATTTCCAGTCCTACAGTCAGTCTACATCTGGCCCAACCTTCCATCTGGAAGAACTCCAGAGGGCAAGACATCAGGTCCAAACGAGCATACACTCTAAGCTACAGAGAACAGAGCGCGTGAGGCTGCAAGTGCCTTTTCACAATCAATCAGCCATGAAATCCTCAGTGAATAGAGTCCAGACTCCTTAGCAGAGCAGAAATGCCCTGTCTGGGCTGATTCCTGCCTATCTTTCTGCCACATACCCTGTCATAGCTTGACTCTGCCCTTGGTATGCTAGGGTACAACAGTGTGACCTAGTATCCCCGTATCCCAGTGGGGCACCCCTTTCTGAATGACTCTTGTTTTTCTTCTGCTCCATTTCTTCTTGTTTTTGCTTCTCCACTTGCAGAACTGCTCCTTCTGAAGGCTGTAGGGAAGGATCTGTTCCATGCCTTTCTCTCGGCTTCTGGCGTTGCCAGGAGTTGTTGGCATTCCTTGGCTCGTAGATGCCTCAATCCACTTTCTGCCTCCATCTTCACGTGGCCATCTCTGTGTGTGTCTGTACCTCGGTTTTTCTTCTTATAAGGACATGAGTCATGTTGGATTAAGGCCAACCCTAGTTGAGTAGGACCTCATCTTAATTTGATCACATCTAAAAAAGATGCTATTTCCAAATAATGCTACATTCACAGGTATTGGGGCTTAGGACTTCAACATATCTTTTTGGGGCACACAATCAACCCACACAGCGCCTTTCCCCCTTCCTACTCCCCATCTCTCCCCAAGAATTAGTTGCTACCTCTTTGCCCTTAGCCTTTATCTGGACCTCTCTTACACACTAACCACACTGGAGGCAAGTGCTATGCATACATACACTCTTCAGTCTGTCGGATCCCCAGGTGAGCAATGGCCTCTTTCCTTTCCATTTTCCATTCCTGTGTTTGCCTTGCTTGGCACTTTGCCTGGTGCCTAGTATTCTGGGCCCATGAACGAGTATAATTCTCTGCAATTTGGCTCTGGACTTTATCTAGCTCCCTGGCATTTTCCCTATAGATAAGCTACAATGTCAGATTGAAACAATCTCCCAGAGGAGACCTTGGCTGAAGGGAGACTCTGGCTGCAAAGTTCTGGACAAGACAAAGGTGGAGGTAGGGACATAAATCTCTGGATCGCTGAAGACAATATTTCCAAGGGTGTTGATGGCTTTAGAGAGTAGCAGGGAGAGGTGGAGGATGAGTAGACTGTGAACTGCCCCTGCCACTTTGGGGGTAATAGTTTTTTTATGACACAAATATATGTTTCCTAGGAGAGTATGTTTTTCTGCTGTAGCTTGACCCAGAACTAGTACATTTCATTCTTTTTATCCACTTTGACTGATTCTGACACTTGGTTTTAAGCTTCTGCAGAACGTGGCCCCTTGCACTTGTGGAGACCTAGTGAGACAGCTCTGGAAGTAGAGATAGGATGAAGGATTGTCCATGGGAAGCTCAAATGCATCTGCAGAGCCCCCCTTCCCTTCTTTTTCTCTGGGCCTCATCTGTTCTTTGTAGATTCGTGATACAAAAGTGTCTATGACTTGTGCTCACACTCTCTCCCCGCATTTCAGAGATCTAGGTGGTGCTTCAGCAACCTGGCTTGGAACCAGGTTTGGAAGGCATGACATGGGATTAGAGTCCTGGGTTCAGGCTGCAGCCAACCTGGAACCACAGGATCAGAGACCTCGACTACCATCTCACCAACCAAAATCTCGTCGCCCCTCCTGCTGTCTGACTCAATCACAGCAAGCCAGCCTAAGGTCTGGGACAGCTCCAGCGCTGAACTGAGCTGACCTGTCTTCAACTGTTGGCAGGGCCCGTGCAGCAATCCGCTCAACCTGAATGGAAATCCGCTGTCAACCATCTTGTATTATGTCCTTCTAGTTTCATCAAATAGATCCCTCCTTCCTTCCAGAAAAGGAGCCTGCATTTTTAAAAAAAAATTATTGTGGTACAAGATACACAAAATACTATTTCCCAGGTCAACCATTTTTTTCTTTTTTAAGATTTTACTTATTTATTTGACAGAGAGATAGATAGCACAAGTAGGCAGAGTGGCAGGCAGAGGGAAAGGGAGAAGCAGGCTCTCTGCTGAGCAGGGAGACAGACGTGGGGCTCAATCCCAGGACCCCAGGATCATGACCTGAGCCGAAGGCAGCCGCTTTACCAACTGAGCCACCCAGGCGCCCCTCAGGTCAACCATTTTTAAGGGTACTGTTTTGTGGCATTAAGTCCATTCACATTGTTGGGCACACCACCCTCCATCTACCCCGCCGGAAACTATGTACTCAGTAAACACCAGCTCCCTCCTCTCATCTCTCTCCAGCACCCCGGCCATCTACCGTTCGATTTTCTTTCTCTTTGGGTTTGGTGGCTGGAGGCACCTCATCTAAGTGGAATCACAGTATTTGTCCTTCTGTGAGTGATTCAGTTCCCTCAGCATTGTGTTCTTAAGGTTCATCATGTTGCAGCAGGTGTCAGAAGTTCTTTCCTTTTAAGGCTGAGTAATATCCCACTGTACAGATCTACCACATTTTGTTTCCACAGTCATCCACTGATGGACACCTGGGTCGCTCTCATGCTCTGGCTACTGAGAATGCTGTTGCTGTGAACATGGTTGTGTGCGCATCTCTTTGAGTCCCTGCTTTCATTCTTTCGTGTGTCTACCCAGAGGCAGAATTGTTGGAACACATGGTGATTCTCGGTGTCATTTTTTGAAGAACCTCCATACTGTTTTCCATAGTGGCTGCACCATCTTAGAATCTCATCAAGGCTGCATTCTTTATTCTCATCTTAAGATATACTGAAGGGAAGAAGTGACCCCAGACACCTCTGTTCGGTGCAAAGCACATGAGAAGACAAGACTCCAACCATGTCCCCTGCCAACCTCAGGCCAGGATGCGAGAACCCGTGTCTCTCTTAGATCATGTGTCTCAGTCCTGAACTGGCCTCTGAGGGTAGGATCTAACATTGCAGCTTAAGCTCCACGGCTAAGTTCTGCCTGCCTCGGGTCCTTGATGGGATCTAGTGCCAGGAAACAGGAATTACCATTCTCTCCTTTTGGACTGCGGTCTTACGCTCACATTAGCAGGGGCCTCCTAAACTCTGAGCAGGAACGTATTTGTTTCGGGGGATTTGGGGGGATTTCAGCCAGTCTGCTCCTGGTCAGTGGGCACTCGGAGACACAGTCCTCTCCGCAGGACACAGACACTGGCTGATTCTCCTAAGCTCAGCCACCAAGGTACTTGCTTGGTATGTGTTTTTTTTTTTCTTAAGATTTTACTTGTTTATTTATTTGAGAGAGAGAGAGAGAGAGAGTGCACACGCAAGCAGGGGGAGGAGCAGAGGGAAAGGGACAAGCAGACTCCATGCAGAGTGTGGAGCCCGACCTGGGGCTCGATCTCAGGACTCTGAGATCATGATCTGAGCCAAAATCAAGAGTCAGATGCTTAACCCACTGAGCCACCCAGGCACCCCTGCTTGTTTGTATGTTTAACACAGGGGTGGAGACAGGGGATGGGACATAATGTGTGTGTGTGTTTTTAACCAAAGTTACTACTAAAATGAATTTTCAAATAAGATTTGTTATAATACAGGTGGCCCCATGTATTCATGAATAAAGTCTTGGGAGAGAGGCCCTCCTTTTATCTCTGAGCCCCAAGGGAATTGAGGGTAGTACTTCTTTCATAAAGAGTGAGAGTCAAAAGATGCCTGGTGGTAAGGACAACAGGCACAAGAACTTAGCACTCAATAATTAGTCCTCAACTAATGGCTCCTTTAACAATGCCACCCAGAGAGCTGACTTTCCTTCCTTGGAGTCACTGTTTTGATCAGAGCCTGAGATCAAACTCCAATCCTAGCCCTTTTTCTTTCTTTTTTGGGACACCATCCCTTTTTTAACCTAACAACTAGAAACCTAGCTAGTCATAGTAATAGAAACAAACACATGTTTCCACTAGGGAGTAGCTCCCAAGCCTCAAGGGCTTACAAGTTTCTAAAGCAACACACAAAAATTACAAGTTAAGGTCACTAAACACATAAAAGTAGCAACATCGCTAATAAATTGAGAGGTGGCTCAAGCGCTCCATCCTCCAGGGTAAACTGCATTACGGGAAGTTGCTGGGGCGACTTTAGTGTTCTCTGGAATGACGGTCATTTTTGGAACATAAGGGCCCACGCTAGTATGATGCCCGGGAGTAGCTGCTGGGCCAGACTCTTGCCAATTTCATGTCAAAAGCACGTGTGAGGAACATATCTTTGTGTTTTCCCAAGCTCTACAAACTATTTAAGATACTGGGAAACTTAGGCTTATGCTTTTAATGAGTACACAAAATAATTTTTTTTTTTTAAGTTTCCAAAAATTGCAATAGCTCTGCCGAGAGCAGTGCAAATAGACAAAGCTGACGACAAGGCTCAGCCTTGCCATGTGAAGACACAAATTCACTGTCAGGCCAACAACTCAAGAATTAGTATAATTCTGACCCCCCAAAAGGATACTTTTTAAGATTCACAGATAATTCAATAAGCTGTTCTTCCTCACTAAAACAAACATTGCACACCATGAATTTGAGATTTCAGCTATTCTTGTCCTATATTTTCCCTATGTTCAAGGGAAAGTACAGTGGCTAACCAGGTGTTGATGTAAAGTCAGGTGTGGGCTCAAGTCTGCACCAAGGAACCGTGGACAGGTTACTCAAGCTCCTTCTGTTCCTAAGCTTCTGTAAAATGAGAACGGTGGTAATATAATCAACTGCATGGACTGGTTACCAGAATTCAAGGAGCGATGACATATAAAGTGCCATGGGCAGTATTAGTGATAGCATTCTATCTTGTCTGGAGGCAAACTCTTTTTACTAGGCTTTTATTATTATACCCAAAAGAAAATAAAATCATCAAATATCACTATCTTCAAAAGAAAGCTTGAAATGTTTTGTATAAATACTGCTGTGGTCATTTTTATGTGCTTGGAGAAGGAAAATAAAACCAGTAGAGGAAAACTTCCAAAATAAGGCATTAGAATATTTTATATGGGAGGTTTGTCCATTCCAAATACGTATTTATGCAGATATTATCACTATCATTGCTAAGACTTTTACAAAAGAAAAGAAATAAGTCTTATTGTTTACAAGGAGGTTTAGGCTAGGGAAGCATGGAGGGCTGTACTCCTAGTTTAAATCTTGAAGAAAAAACACAGAAAGCAATCAATTCTCAGAGAGAATATGGAGAAAAAAAGAAGGAAAATATTTGATATAGAAAGGTACGTCTTGGGGCACCTGGGTGGCTCAGTTGGTTAAGCGACTGCCTTCGGCTCAGGTCATGATCCTGGAGTCCCTGGATCGAGTCCTGCATCGGGCTCCCTGCTCGGCAGGGAGCCTGCTTCTCCCTCTGACCCTCCCCCCTCTCATGTGCTCGCTCTCTCTCTCATTCTGTCTCAGATAAATAAATAAAATCTTAAAAAAAAAAAAAAGAAAGTACGTCTTTATCATACTTAACCTTTGAATCCCATAGATAAAGAAACATAAAGCTTCTATTTTAAAGATTCAGTTATCAAGCAACAATTAATTGTACCATCAAGGTTCTGTGAAGTACCACAAAGGCACCAGTTAAGGTGGATAAGACACAGACTACAGTATGTGTCATGTGCCCTAAAAAAGATGGCGGTCTAATTGAGGAGAGAATTCAAATACACAAGGGACACACAAGACAACGTAGTTGTATTATGGTATACACCAAGAGTCATGTATTATAGCAACCAAATATTATAAAAGGTATCCCCTCATCTGGCAAGATTAAGAGGTCTGACTAAACGATCTTCAAGGCTCCTTCTGAACGTTGGTGATTCTTTAAGAATGGCAGGTTTCGCTTCAGACATCATTTGTAGATTTTTCCAAGACAAAACTAATTTTCCCCCTTTTGCACTCTCTGTCTCTTATCACTATTTAGCACTACATATCTTGAAAACGTTTTTTTAAAATCATTATTTACTTATTTTACATTTTTTAAATTTTGAGTACAGTTGACACATAATGTCACATTAGTTTCAGGTGAAAAATTTTTTTTAAAGATTTACTTATTTGAGAGAGAGAATGAGTGGGGGAGGGGCAGAGGGAGAAGGAGAGAGAGAATCTCAAGCAGACTCCCTGTTGAGCGCAGAGCCTAACACAGGACTTGATCTCATGACCCTGAGATAATGACCTGAGCCAAAACCAAGAGTCCGATGCTCAACCATCTTAGCCACCCAGGTGCCCCAGGTGAGAAATGTTTTTAAATCTCAAAAACTAGCCTATGAAACTATATACTATACACTAATGCTATTGGATTTCTTTATCTATTGGAAATAGTTTGTATCACACCAGAGTTGATAAACTCTGCATATTATGTTCATTTGTTTGTTGAATAAGCATATGAAAAAAAGATGGGGGCAACAGATGAGTGTGACAAAGGATGGTCCCTCCACAAGATGGAACTCATTCTTTTTGCTTTTATTCTCTAATGGCAAGCAAATTTTACACTAATTGCAGAAACCTACGTTGTCGACTTGAGATGTTTTTGACAGTTCTTTCATTTTCCCCCTAACCATTCCATTCCGGAGGGTACTGTCTATGTCAGGGAATGAAGGAGTTGGGGATGCTGTGTCCTGCCTCCCCTGCCTCCCCTCTAATAAGAAATTAGCCCTTTTGAACCTACTGTGTAAGATATCATGCCAGTAACTTCCTTTGCTAGGTATTGCAATGAATATTCCTGGAACATGATCAGCGAACTAAATATTGGTCACTGACTGGTTCACATTAAAATAACGGCTGTCACCTGGATTCACATATTCCAGGAAAAATCGGGGCTGAATTAGAGAGGAAGCAATCATGAGATTCTTCTTTTTCTCTCTTTCTTTCTTTTTTTTGTTTCATTGTTGTTGTTGGTGGTGGTGGTTCGTTTTTGCTTTGAAAGTGGGTCCCTGGTTTCAATACTAACTACATGCCATAACTCAGTTTTCTAAATGGTAGGACAAAGTTATATCTAATATATATTTTTTTAAGATTTTATTTATTCATTTGAGACAGAGAGAGAGAAGTGCATGAGCAGGGGGAGAGGCAGAGGAAGAGGGAGAAGCAGGCTCCCCACCGAGTCAGGAGCCCGATGTGGGACTCCATCCCGGGACCCCAGGACCACGACCCAAGCCGAAGGCAGACGCCCAACCATCTGAGCCACCCAGGCACTCCCGACAAATGTTATATCTAATTGGATCTCACCAAGCCTTAATTCAAATTTATTCAACTATATAAAAAAGAAAGAACTCAATCCTAAACATCCTTTTAAAAGTGCTCTAACACTGTAGTTTCGCTGCTTGTCATTGCCACACAGAAGTACAAACTAAATTACAAATGATGAGATGTGCTGCTAAGAATTAGAAACTTCTACCTCTTTTGATATAACAAATATGATACCTACTAAGGAATCCCTTTAAAGAAAGACTCTCATTTTGTTAATATTTTAATATTTAATATATTTTGCATGATGCCAAGTATTTGAAGTATCATCGTAAAAACAGAAATACATTCCTTAAGTGATTTTGATATCTTACCAAATAAAACCGAAAAAAATGTTTGAAAGTACATTTTCTATTTGCTTTGTACAGTGCTACTTTCAACTATTTAACTCCATGAACTTTAAAATCCCACATTAAATTTGGCTTGGTACATATCTGTGGTCTTATAAGACTAATTTTAGATCTCTGCTATTTTCCCAAGCAGAAATACAACTCAAGTTTTGAACTTCTGCCTCAACCCCTGAATATGGGAATAATCATTCTTGTTTTCTAAGAATAAATAAATAAAATCATGTAACTGAAATCGTGGATCTAGTCTTCAGATTGGCAACACTCTGGTCTTCTCCATTAACATGCCAAAATCACCCACACAAATGATACTAGCAATACTAATTGCTCATGCTAATTACACTAACATTACTCACATGACTCCATAGGAACCACAGCTGAGATATTTTATCTTCCATATCTATATTCACTGCAAAAACGCTTTTTAAAACTGCAAAGAAATCCATTAAACGAAGAAAGAAAGCAGGAAAAGGATGGAAGTTTGGCACCTCATACCTGGCACAGGACTAACTACAGTCACAGACTAATCTCTGTCCCCAGGCCCTCCTCCAAGTGTTGTACCCACCCTGTGTAACGGACCCAAGCTCACCCAGCGGGGACATGGCAGGGCTGGGATTCCGATACCAGGAGTGTGTCTCTAGGAGCCACACCCATTACTACTGCTCTGTGCCCTGTTGCAGGACAAAGGAGATGCGTTCCATCTCCGCTTGAAAACCAGTATTATTTTTTAAATGAGTCATCAGATAATCAAACCTTTTGATTGTGAGGGTTTCATCTGTATACCAAAGGATACTCAGCGTTGGACTCTCTTCTCACTTGAAAATATAAAAATGGTAACACTGTAACTTTTTCTCTTTTCAGAAGATACACTGAAGGTCCCACTTGTTCCCTCACACTCTTCCACTAAACACATTTACTATGATGGAGTTAAGCACTGAATTGCAAGCGTGAGTACCCCATCTCTGGGCTTTCCTCCTCTATCAGCTCACCCTCCCAACTGGGTCATGCATTATTCTCATACGCCTCTTTGATTCTACAACATCTGGCAAAGAACTTCCCAGGGGCTTCAGCCATTTCCCAGCCTACACCTAAGTGCTTTCTTCCTCACCATTCCAGAACCTTCCATTCCCTGTCATACCTCTGGGTATGTGTTCCTATTCTGTCTCTCAGTAAGGAAGGTCTTGCCTCTTATGCCCCTTTGGCTCTGGATAAATTCTGACTCACTCACCAAGATCCATTTCCAATGGCATCATTTCCATGAAGCCTTGATGATCCCATTATGTAATCTAACATAAAATTCTTCCTCTAGTTTCAGGAAATGAGTTATCGCTATCATCTTTTCAGACAGAAGGTTTCCTTTTCAGCCGTTAACCTGGGCTGCTAATGCCATCCTTAGAAGCTACCAGAGAAGAAACGGTTTCATAAGTGGCCATTCTCCTTGTTTCAAAATTGCAGCTAAGTAATCCTTTCTTCCTTCCCCCTCTTTTTTTCTTATTCCCAGGATGAACAGCAGCAGCATCCAAAAGAAACCCAGCAAAACAGAAGTTACACAGAATCATAAAACTTGGAGTTAAAAGACTGGAGTGTCCCATGAAAAAGTGCTCAACATCACTCAGCATCAGGGAAATCCAAATCAAAACCTCACACCAGTCAGAATGGCTAAAATTAACAAGTCAGGAAATGACAGATGTTGGCCAGGATGCAGAGAAAGGGGAACCCTCCTACACTGTTGGTGGGAATGCAAGCTGGTGCAGCCACTCTGGAAAACTGTATGGAGGTTCCTCAAAAAGTTGAAAATAGAGCTACCATATGATCCAGCAATTGCACTACTGGGTATTTACCCCAAAGATACAAAAGTAGGGATCCGAAGGGGTACGTGCACCCCGATGTTTATAGCAGCAATGTCCATAATAGCCAAACTGTGGAAAGAGCCAAGATGTCCATCGACAGATGAATGGATAAAGAAGATGTGGTATATATACACAATGGAATATTATGCAGCCAACAAAAGGAATGAGATCTTGCCATTTGCAACGACGTGGATGGAACTGGAGGGTATTATGCTGAGCGAAATAAGTCAATCAGAGAAAGACATGTATCATATGATCTCACTGATATGAGGAATTCTTAATCTCAGGAAACAAACTGAGGGTTGCTGGAGTGGTGGAGGGTGGGAGGGAGGGGATGGCTGGGTGATAGACATTGCAGAGGGTATGTGCTATGGTGAGTGCTGTGAATTGTGTAAGACTGATGAATCACAGACCTGCACCTCTGAAACAAATAATACACTATATGTTAAAAAAGAAGAAGAAGAAGAAGAAGATAGTAGGAAGGGAAAAATGAAGGGGGGGAAATCAGAGGGGGAGATGAACCATGAGAGACTATGGACTCTGAGAAACAAACTGAGGGTTCTAGAGGGGAGGGGGATGGGGGGATGGGTTGGCCTGGTGATGGGTATTAAAGAGGGCACATACTGAATGGAGCACTGGGTGTTATATGCAAACAATGAATTATGGAACACTACATCAAAAAAAGAAAAGAAAAGAAAAGAAAAGAAAAGAAAAGGAAAGAAAGAAAGAAAGAAAGAAAGAAAGAAAGAAAGAAAGAAAGAAAGAAAGAAAGAAAGAAAGAAAGAAAAAAATAGTGTTGAAAGACAAAAAAAAAAAGAAGATGGGAGTGTCCGACTCTACTAAGGCCCTGTTCTGCATGAGAAGGAGAATTAGATGTGATGTCCCCTGGCCTACCTTTTTCGTCTGTTTCTGGGTGAGATTGAAATGAGATTATAGCTGTAAAAAACTCTTTGTAAATTGTAAAGCCACACACAGAATGTAAGACATAGAACAGACACTCAAAGTTTCAGTAATTCATTAATGATCATTTGATGACATATCCATGAATCTTAAGAAGTGCTGGCAAGGGGCGCCTGCGTGGCTCGTCGGTTAAGAGTCTGCCTTCAGCTCAGGTCTTAATCCCAGAGTCCTGGAATCGAGCCCCATGTTGGGCTCCCTGCTTAGTGGGGAGGCTGCTTCTCCCTCTCCCTCTGCCACTCCCCCTGCTAGTGCTTTCTCTCTCTCTCTCTCTCTCTGTCAAATAAATAAATAAAAACTTAAACAAAAAATAAAAAGAAGTGCTGGCAGATGGTAGAAGCAAAGGACACAGGAAGATCAGGTTTTAAACCCCTTGTCTACCACGCACTGGCCATGTAACCTAGCATCACAGCAAATTAAGGAGTGGAAAGCAGAGGACTGGTCTGTAGGGTCATTAAAACATTGCTAGACTACTTTGGGAAAAGATTTCTTAGAAACTCTTATGAAGCTGACAAAATGGGCCCAAATCCTGCTGAAGTGGCCAGTGCCAGCAAATGGCAATATAAAAGCAGCCCTCATCATCCTTGCCAGCCCGCTCCCCGACTAAGAAAATGTTTTGCATATTTGAATAAGGATCAGAGGATAGCCTGTTTGTAGTGTCCACAAATCCATGTTCAGTCCTGATTCTGGTCATACTTGTTACAACCCTGGTTTCCTGTTCTGTAAAACGAGGGACACAATATTTATTGTGAAAAACTACTATAATATTTTGAGATGACATATAAAATGTTTGAGCGAGTAGAGATTTAATACAATGGAAGTGTTGTTAAGCTACTTAGCCATTTTTCTACTTTCTTCACCCTCACTCTGCCAGGGAATTTATAATATCCAATATTATAAGGTCCCACTGACTCCTCCCAATATGGAAGAATACAATGGATCACATCTTTTAGAAGTTTTTTTATAGAAAGCCAGAAAACTGAGAAACAGTAATCATTTACAAGGAAGGAAATGAAATGTCTGGTAAGGAGTCAGGTCCCCTTGCCCTTGAACAAAAAGAAGCCTAGCTGACAGAAGAACAATTACCTTAGAGAAGATGAGAGAATAAGCAAACATTTTTTGGTGCTCACACTAAGCAAATCTGGAAAAAGGCAGTGAGAGGTTGGGGTACAGATAAACATTTGGGTCAAGATGCAGATGGCCAAGCTTAGGCCATTTAACTGCTTTCTGTTCCTATGATCAGGGACTTGGCTTGACTTCAATTTGGTTCCGTAGACCATGGAAGCCTGTTATAAAGTTTATACCTTGGAAGGGTGAGCCAACAACACAATGAACTCCAAGAAACACACGGTTGGTCATGGTTGTGGGACATAAGCCTCCCATCTCCAGGCATAGCCTCTAACTCTATGATGCAAGAAACTGTGGGTAACGGCCTGGTTCTTGTCCAGCTCTGTCCAACACAAGCTCTTCAGCCTGATCTAACTTGCGCCAACTGCCTAGGTCTCAAGAAAATAAGATTCACGTCTGCTCCATCTCCTCCTGGGATAGAGAAAGAAAGCCTTTGGAAAATGTAAAGCGGTTACAAAATGAGAGACTGCAAGGAGTCAAGCAATCTTATCAAATGGGATAGAATTTCTTTAATTTAAAGACAACTCACTTCCCACAATTGGTGTCTTCTCTAGTTGTGTAAACCGGTTTCCTATTCACATGCAGAGCTCTGAGCCCAGAAAGGAATTAGAAATTTCTTTTGAAAGGAGAATTTGGTAGAGGGAGGAAGAAAAAGGGAAGAGGGCATAAAGAAAGTAGGTCTTCATCATGCTTAGGGCCAAAAGGATGGAGTTCAAAAGTTCAGCTGTGTTTAAAGTAAAAGATAGTTAAGATTTAGAACATGCAAACAGAAAGTTTTAAACCCCGAGAAAAATTTAAAAAATAAAAAAGTGCTATTTATTTGCATAAACAAAAAAGTAAAAGATATCTGATTACTTGCTCCAGGTTCTAGTAGCTCCAGGTTCAGAGCTCTGCATGTGAATAGGAAACCGGTTTAACTAGAGAAGACACCAATTGTGGGAAGTGAGTTGTCTTTAAATTAAAGAAATTCTATCCCATTTGATAAGATTGCTTGACTCCTTGCGGTCTCTCATTTTGTAACTGCTTTACATTTTCCAAAGAGACAAAATACAACAGTAGCGCTGATCAAGAGCAGTGTAGGGGAGGAAAACATTGCAAAGGCCCAATATTTTATTTATTTTATATCATGGTATAATTTGTTTTGTTAGTAATCTCCAGGTCCATCTAAAAACAGTACTCACCAAACTAAACCTCACTATTTCTAGAAATTCAAATAGCCCCATTGTTCTCAGGGCAAATAAATATAAATATTAAAAAATTTTAAAATAGGCTCCCCTTTTCTAAAGATGTAGTGATATGTTACTGAAAACTGTTGAGTGTGCTTATTTTCTATTTTTTCTACATATTTCACTGGATAGAAGAGTTCCCATTTTCTAAAAAGCTGAGAAGTTCCTGTTTTATTAGAGAAAAAATAATGCCAAGAGGAAATGTAAAAGAAAACATTTATGCAATGCAATTCTGTCTCTAAAATTGAAGGCAAGAGTATTTCTTAATATGATTATAGCTCTGTTTTTAAAAAGACCAAATAGAAATAAAAATGTTCATAGTGGTTGTGTCTGGTAATGAAATAAAAATTTTTTCGGTACTTTTGGAGTTTTCATTAGTGACTATGTAATAGTGTATAAAGAAAAAATTCTTTTTAAAATAAAAGGAAGTTCCTTAAAGTAAAAAAAAAGAAAGAAAAGAAAAGAAAAGAAATATAGGAGCATTTCTGTTTTATGTGATTTTCTGCATGAGTATTAAAAAGTGTATTTTTATTATAATGATTACTCTTAAAATCTTGTAAAATATGTTGTCAGTAATTACTGAACAAGAGGAATGTATTAAGGGTATAAGATTCTTTTCTTTTTGCAAAAAAACTAATATAACTAAATAAAATTTCACTTATTCAACAAATATTGGCTGCATGCCTGTTGCTGGATAGCTTTTCAAATTATATAATATTCTACAGTGCTGTGGAGTTGCGGTGACTTAGATCAATAATCAATATTCAGGGGCACCTGGGTGGCTCAGTTGGTTAAGCGTCTGTCTTGGGCTCAGGTCAGGATCCTGGAGTCCTGGGACCAAGCCCCAGTCCAGCTTCCTGCTCAGCAGGGAGTCTGCTTCTCCCTCTGGACTCCCCCTCCCCACCTCATTCCTGCTCTCTATCACTCTCTCTCTCTCAAATAAATAAATAAAATCTTAAAAAAAAAAATCAATATTCAGTATTATATAAATAAAAGATTTGGGTATACGATTTAAACCACAGTTCATATTTGAAGACGATACATGTAAGGATTAAGCA
This sequence comes from Mirounga leonina, assembly GCF_011800145.1. NCBI lineage: Eukaryota > Metazoa > Chordata > Mammalia > Carnivora > Phocidae > Mirounga > Mirounga leonina. The sequence goes on from NW_023270453.1 coordinate 4,591,212, forward strand.
AAAAGTATCAAAATCAAAGAATTCTTTCTGAAGCAAAATCAGTTAATTCTCAGAATCCTATGTAAATGGTGTCATTGGTCTGTGTGTCATGCCTGTAACACATGTATGTGAATGACAGCAAAACATCAAGTGTTCTCAAGTTGTGTCAGATGGGATTTATGGGTCATTTATGTAATACAGAGAACAATAAAAAAAAGTAAGTTAACAGTGGAATGAAAGCATAATTTTGAGACAAGTTTCATATAATTTATCAATGTGCTTTTTCATTTCAATACTATTTTTTTCATTTCATTCATGAAAATTGCAGCATTTTCTGCAATTTTCTCTAAAAAATTGGTACTACTTTAAAAGAACCCAATAAGAATGAATGCAAACTAACAAATTAAAAGTAATTCTGTAATAGTAGTAAACATCCAGTCAATTAACATTTCTCCTATTGTCCCAGAGCATTTGTTTTTTGTTGTTGTTGGTGGTGGTTTGTTTGTTTGTTTGTTGGGGGGGGGGTTGTTTTTTACTTTTTGCTTAAATCACAACTGGTTACTGGGTCTCAACTTTCATTATCCTGCAGCCCCTCCCCCATCCCTTCCCATTGTTCCCCTCGCAATTCGGTTGTGGAAGAAAACTGGCCATTTGTCCTATAGAGTTCCACCCATTCTGGATTTTGAATTCTTGTATTGTCACTGAACACATTCCAGTGTATATTGCTAGCTAAATCTAGAGGTATGATCAGATTTCTATCTGGATGTGGCGAGGACACTTTATAGGAGGAACATATACCAGGGTTCTTCCTTTCTTTATGGAGTTAGCACCCATAATATCCCTGCCTCCAGCCAATGGATCATTAGGATTACAGAATGGTGAAACTAATTTCTTGGGCCCTTCTTCATTTATTAGCTGGAATACTTCTATAAAGAGAAACTCTGCCTCAATAATAATTTAGTACATCCTACTTTCAGAAAGTAATCATTGCAGTTTTTGATAAAGATGTGATACAAAATGCATTCTGAGATTCTGGATTGGCTTCAGTGAGTGAAAGGAAACTGTTACCAGGGGAGAAAGAGATATCCTTTTCAAATATGTTACTTCTCTTTAATGGATATATATAAAGATCTTTTAAAATGGCTGTACAGTGCTCACAAGCAAATACTTTTCTCTAATTGAACCTTGTGAGATATCTAATGAATTCTGATGGAAATAAGCAATAGTTCCAGGCATTAGCAGATGTGCGTGTGGCATGAGAAACAATAAATTCTTAATTTCCATATGGCTCCATGACATAATCAATATTCTTGCTACTTGGCCTTACGATGGGTTTATATACTTGCCCAGGCATAAAGTTCTGAAAATTCTTGAGACTTGAGGAAAAGGACTAAGACCTCTGGGAAGTTGCCTGGTGTCCCCTCCCCTCTCCTCTCCTTTTCTCTCTCTCTCTCTCTCTCTCTCTCTTCCCTCCACTCCCCTCAGCGGAGCTCCCTCTCCCACTAGAACAAAGCAGCCAGCCAGGCAGAATTGTTCCAACCCTCCTCCAGGTTAATTTCTCTGCATCACAAGGGAGACTGTATTTTCCTATAAAGGGGAAAAATACAAACTTCATCCTTTAGGATCCTCTAGACTCTAGAAATAGAGATAATGATATCCAATAAGTAGTTAATTAAGAAGACGAGCTAAGATTGAAAGTAAAACTTGTCAGGGATAAGATGAATAATAGAAGCTACTGAACTTTAGGGAAATGTAAATGTAAAAAACAAATTTCCCCAAGTTTTTATATGCCAAAGATGCCCCAAATGGCTACTGGAATCTGTAAGTGACATATAGAGTGAGACAGAATTTCTAATGTCTTCTGTGCTAGTCCGCTTGTCCTTGACAATTTGTCCCAGTGCTGTATGCATTAGGAAGACAAGGCAAAAGGATTAGGAAAAGCATTCTCTAGTAACTGTATTTAAAGTTAACAATATCTAGTCCTCAGAGGCTGACCTTTTTGAGAAGGTCAAACGTCTCAGCTGATAGCACCTGGAAACTGCATTATCAAGTCACATGACTCTCCTATTTTTCACCACCAGCTCAAATCACTTATTTCCCCACCCTAAGAGTACAATGACTGCTGAGTCATTTTATATTTGAGGCAAAAAAAGGAACAAGTTATAACCAGCAAATCTCTGAAATTCACTTGTCTTCTTGTAAGAAAGAGAGTGGAAAAATACCATTCTGAACTCTGGAGGAAGAGGCATTTTCAAGAAGAGGTAAATTTGAGATGCATACAAAGCGGATTGAAGAGTTGTGTTACACCTCAAAAAAATCTCTCTGGCCCTCTATTTTCTCACCTGTGGGATGAAAAAGTGACACCAGAGAATAATGTTCCTTGAGATTTAAAATTTAAAGAATCTGGGGGTGCCTGGGTGACTCAGTCGGTTAAGCATCTGCCTTTGGCTCAGGTCATGATCTCAGGGTCCTGGGATGGAGCCCCACATCAGGCTCCCTGCTCAGCGGGGAGTCTGCTTCTCCTTCTCCCTCTCCCCTCTGCTCCTTCTTGCTCTCTTGCTCACACTCTCTCTCTCAAATAAATAAACAAAATCTTAAAAATAAAAAAATTTAAAGAATCTGTACTTTTATCATTTCAAATTCACTGCATTGAATTAGATTCAATGGGGATTAATAAGGTGGGAATGCCAATCAGTCTGTCTCTGTGACTTAATGGATGGGTAATTTAGTTGAACTGATGAGTCAAGATAGTATATCATCATCCCATTAATGGCAAAAGTAACCTCAGAGTTTAGTAAGACAAACTCTGACCATGAATTTCCATTTGTTATGGATTAGTCCAACCGGAAATATTTCTGTTAAAATGGTAACGCCATATTAGATAAAAGCGGGCAGCCACGTGCCTTTCCTATCACAGCCTCAGTGCACATCGTGTGTGAGCATTCAGTTCTCCCCAGAACCTTTAGAATGTCCTCCAAAATGTAATACAGGGATAAAATGGCACATCAAGCATGACACAGAACGATACCAAAAATACAAGAGGCTCTTCGTAATGGTGTGAGACTCCTTCAAAAAAGCTGGAATACACACAGCTATCTCCAGTAAGGAAAGACTATGAAAGGTGATTCAGGAGCAGGCATTTCCTGGGGAGCGGACAGCGGAGCAAAACATGTTTGAGCTTATGTATGTGCTGGCCTGGTTCCCTTTATCCCCTCCTGCCCTACATGCCGTCTCCCCTCCTTCTCTCGGCCCCAGCCACACTGGTCCCCTTGGTGTTTCTGAACATGCTGGACATACTTCCTCCTGAGGCGTCTGCCATTGCTCATCCCTCTGTCTTCTCCTCCCAGATATCCATGTGACCTATTTTTCCCATCTAGTTTTGCTCAAATGACACTTTCTCAGTGAGGACTGTCTTGACTTCCCCATCAAAGATGGAAACACACACTCCCATCCTCCCTTATCCTGATTTCCATTTTCTTTTTTTTTTCTATAACATTTATAAGCTTCTGCCATATTAAACAATAGGCTTATTTATTAGGTTTCTTGTTTATAACTGTATTCACTCCATAAAATGTAAACCCATGTGGGCAGGGAATTTCCTGGAGTTGGATATAGGATAATAAGAAATATTTGTTCATTGATATATCCCACATGCCTGGCTCATAGTACATACTAAGTAAATGTTTATTCAATAAATGTATAAAGAAATGAATGAATATGAAGCTTCCATTTATAATCCAAGAAGGATGGCTGGGTTATCTGGTTAACTTGGCCCAAATAAATGGACTGGTTAAAGAAATGCATTTATAGTACCTCCATCCCGACTAGGTTGTACATGTATGTTGTCACTGGCCCATCACCTAGAGGCAACCTATAAGCCGATGCATTTATTCATACTTGCTTTTAAGAGACTTTTCATGAGACCTCTGTTCTGGAATGTGGAGAGATTAAGGAATGGCTAAATTTCACCCTAATAGATTGTCTAAAATCACAAGAAGTACTTTGAACTTTGTGAGAAAAGGGAAGGCACCAGCAGGTGGCGCTTCAGCCTTCTTCCCCCATTCCCAACAAGATGAGCAGTTGGGTTTTCTGTACAAGCTTTCACTTAAAAAAATTGTCTACGACAATTAAATGCTCTTAAGCCACTGAGACAGGAACATCCTAGCAAGTTAATGACTGACATCACTCACCAAGTCAGGTGCTAATAATGGCACAAAAAGTTGTAATCCTAGGGCACGCCTATAAGTAATGAAATAACCATGTGTTTTTTGTTTCTGCTTAAAACTGAAGGGGCCGAAGGGGCCTATGGAAAAGGTCTTCTGATAGACTCTATGAGAGGGGTTCATACTCAAGAATTTCAGGGAAGACAAAAACTTGTTTTAAGTTAAAATAAAAGAATTATAGAATGGTAATAACTGGGAATTTCAAAGGTACACATGACCACAAGCCTAACCGTTTGCAGCCCAGCAAGAAAAGCACTGAGAATTGATCTCAATAAGAAGTAAGAAAAGCACCTACTTGACACCAACATTAGACAAACACACAAACCAGAAACCACAGGCTACTCTTAAATATCAACATGGTGTCTTCAGTGGGCAAGGGAAGGTTAAGGGTTTTTTTTCCTTTCTCAAACTCAATTCCTCCCTGATGTATGCACCAAGAAGTACACGTAAAATATTCATGAAATCCCAAGCATTAAAAGAGAGAGAGAGAGATGTAAACAAATGACAGCAAAAGTGAGAACATGTATAGCCCTAAAAGATTTTGGTGCGTTTTCATTTTTATTTCTTGAGACCTTCCCAATTACACCTAATTCAAAATGACCATTTTGGTCAAAATGCGTTAGGGGAAAAGGCCAGGTATGAGTTTGTGCCCTCCTTTTATTAAAAGAAGTTTTGTACTCACTTAAAATTTGTTGCAAATCCTCAGATTGGTCCCAGAAATGCCTTATTCCCAGGGGGCCTTGGAGCGGGGCCAGAATACAGGAAAATATCTGGCCTCCCAGCCAGACCTGCCCGAGTGCTTATGAAAATCTGGAATGGGACATGCTTCAAAAATGGTGAGAGTCGGGCCCTGGAATAAGTAATCAAGTTTGTAAGGCTACTTCTGAAATAAACACAATTACTTAGCTCAGTCACTGCTGTCTTGGGAGGGAACACTAGATGTCACTGCTCCCATGAAAGGCCATCCTGGGAAGCTGGAAAGTAAAGTAAGGGAACACTCAATATACTTTGGACTCCAATTGTCTTAATTTGGGCCCTGTAAGGTTAGCATTTCACAGCCAATAAAGCCCAAAGATTTTTTTTTATTCTTATGTTAATCCCCATACATTACATCATTAGTTTTAGATGAAGTGTTCCATGATTCATTGTTTGTGCATAACACCCTGTGCTCCATGCAGAACGTGCCCTCCTCAATACCCACCACCAGGCTAACCCATCCTCCCACCCCCCTCCCCTCTAGAACCCTCAGTTTGTTTTTCAGAGTCCATCGTCTCTCATGGTTCGTCTACCCCTCTGATTTCCCCCGCTTCATTCTTCCCCTCCCGCTACCTTCTTCTTCTTCTTCTTTTTTTTTCCTTAACATATATTGCATTATTTGTTTCAGAAAGCCCAAAGATTTTTCACCATTTTTTTTTTCTTCCTAAAACTCAAGCCATGTCAGTAATAAGTACGACTTGTATTGTGACCATAAGTATTTGATTCTTATCAGAGTCTGGGCAAATTAAGGTGGAGGGGCTCCCTTGATACCAGCTGTTTGAATCCTGCAACCCTTGCTGACTGGTTCATAAAGAGTCCCTGCTCAAGCCCTCAAAAGCCCTCCTCACATCACTGTCCCAAACGTCCCCAGGCTCCAACAATCACAGGGGTTCCAAGCCGTCTCCGCAAGGTTATGGTGGGTGCTCTCCCCGACAGGCAAGCCGATGCTGCAGACACTTGTTAACTATATATTTCTTTAAAGTTAAGTCTTTTTTGTATCATCCCCGGGTAAGGTAAAATGGATGCAGAAGTAGAGGTCCTCTGGTTTTCATCGGATCCAGGCAGAAACATTTGTTTCTAAGTCGGCTCCAGGATCCTCTGCGATTTTTTAGGTAACAAATTTGAAATAAAGTCAGGGACCTGAAAGAAATGTGGGTACCTTCCAAAAGAAGGCTGAGTGGGTTTCCACAGAAATAACCAAAAGATAGAGGTGTGAAATAAAAGTTTAGTTATATAAATAATGGTATAAATAAGAACAATGGTATAAACAATAGAAGCCAATTTTTTCCCATTTCTGTGATTCCTGATCGTGTGTGTGTGCAGTAGGAATGAGAGAGACACAGCCTCTCAGTCTGGGCCGGTCCTGTAAGTCACTGATTTTGGTGATTCACGTATTTTAAAGTTTTTAAAATTAAAAGATGTAGACAGCCAAATATTTTTAAGGACATTTATACATGCGTACAATTTTACTTCGTTTATCTGAAAACGAAATGAACAATTTCTTGTCTGAACTTTTCCCTACACACTTGGAATAAAAGGGAGGAGGGTGAGTTGCAATGTAAGTACAAATACATACTAGGAAAAATAAAAAGGACTAGTGATATTTCATGAAGGACATGTATTTTCAAGTTCAGTGTGGAGTTTGGAAAATAACCCACCTTATCATTAATTAATTCTTCTAGGTGTTCCCAGGTTGCCAATCTCCAATTGGAGAAGGACAGGACATGAATAATGGATGAGCGTGGGTTTTACTGCCTTTGTGGGAATTATATTTTGACTAATAGAAATTCAGAGAATATTTCTTGTTCAGAAAAAAACATTTATGATAATCTGAGGAAATTATCAGGAATTAATCTTCTATTTAAAAATATTTAGTAGGTTCTCTTTATGTATTTTTGGGCATAGTACTAGGAGGAATTCCTTATTCCTTATAAAAATGTAATTTAAAAAAGAGAGCTTAGAACAAGGATGACTGCATGGAAAACATCATGCAAATTTCATGGCAAAGAATTTATATTCATTTGCTAGATAAATCTAATACAAAATTTACTGTTTCATAAAATATGAAATTATTAACTGTCATGACTGTTTGAATATGCAAATGAGTTAGAGTTGACCTAGATTCTACTAATTCGACATTCTACTAATGGAGGCTGAAAATCAAGAAAGCTCATATAACAGATTTTTTTTCTTCAGTATCAGAGAACTCTTGGTTTTTTGTTTTGCTTTATCTGGGGCTGCATAAACTGAATTTAACAGCTACTTTCTTTTCATATTTAGTCATAAGGGCCTTCACCAGATGCCTGTGAAGATTCTTACCTGTCTACCCTGTTGCCTGGGACAGCAGTCAGTGCTGTGAGAAGCATAATAAAGGATTTTATAACATTTTTTTGTCTGTAAGAGATGGAACTTCTTGTGTAACACCAAAGTTAAAAATTTGTCTTTTGGACATTGAACTTCCAAAAATATTTCTGGATTATATTATATACAAAAGTAGGTAAATAGTAGAAAAAGATCTTCTAAACTTTTTAATCTTTACAGTTCTTCACCACATATAAATGATAAAAAGACGAATATCTTTTTAAGGATAAAGTCTGATCCAGATCATATAAGTGCGTTAGGCAAAAAATGTCAACTCTGCGTACAGAAATTTAAAGTTTTGGGAAATAAATTGGGAAAAGCCTGTAGTCAGAGGGTAAAGAATTCAGCCTGAGTTGGAGCTTGTGCAATGATTTTCATAAATAAAAAATTTTAGAAATACATCAATAATAATATAAGTAGGTAGCACATATTGCTCAGTTGTTACGTGAACTGACAATTAGTATTTGACATGCATTAACTTATTAAAAATTCAGAGCCATGTGAATTAATTACTCCTACTATCTGCATTTCACAGAAAAAAAAAATAATTCCAGGCTTAGAGAAACTGATTAATGTCTTTGGGGTCATCTTTCCAGTTATTGACCACTGGAATCTGATCTGACTTCAGAGATGGTTCTCTTAGCCATTATGCTATATTTCTTTGCAAGTAGCCTAAAAGAGGTATTTTTGGGTGTGTAGGACACAGTGCTGGAGATCAAAGAATAATTTCCCACCCCACAGTCTATAGCAATTTCACTCACAAAGGGGCTCTCAAAATTTGATGTGTGTCACTGAAAACACATCAATAAAACTAACATTTCTTCCAGTGGAGAATTTTAATAAAGTACTTCTGTTTGTAGGATAATTTACATTATGGAACGAAGTGGGGAAAGTATTTAATAGTATTTTTGCGCTCTCCAAAATTAAGTTGACATTTATTTCAGATATGATATTCAGGCATTATAAAATAAAACATCACCCATCTTTGAAAGAGCAAAGATAAGGCCATCTAACAGATTCTGAAAGCCACCAGCCGATTCTTGGTTCTACAGTGACTGATTTATAGTTACGCCTAGTTATATACCACATACTCTCAAAAACTGAAAGCATGAGAAATCACCTGCTCCGTGTTCCTTGTTTAATAGATGGGAAAACCAAGATCAAAGAGGTTAAGGACTCACTTTACTGAGCTAAGTCCTTGCCACTCCCAAGTGTCTACCACAAGCTACCTGCCTTATGAGGAAAGCAGCACCAGGGGGTTCTCTCCGAACCCAGGCTTTGAGTCATGTGACCAGCAATCGACAGCTACAGATGAACAAACCAGGAATGAGTTTTGACCAGGTTGCCTCCACAAGTGACATTCTAGCTGCATGGAGTAATCATTTACAGAGGTAGGGTCTTCTATTCCCTTTCTTTCTTGTGTGCTTTACCATAAACTCCCAAAGTAGAAGAACTTGAACTTGCACTCAAAGCCAAAAAAATCTAACACTTTTGACTCAGATCATATATACTGTTTATATTGTTGGTTAGTACTGGGGCTCTTGCTCTCTATCTGACTCAGAACCCAAATCTTATTTCCAATTCAGTGATTTTAATTTCAAAAGGATGAAGCACGGTTTTATCCTAAGGTTCTATTTTCAAAACCAAAACATATGAAACTTAAAATTAAAATCGGAACAGGCACTTGGTATTACGACAAAGCTGTAGGGTAAAAAGGACCATTTAATAAGCGGCCCTGGAACAATTTATTATCCAAACAGAAAACATAAAATTAGATTCCTACCTCATATCATAAAACAAATAAGCAAGAATTTAAAAAATTTTAGAAGTAAACATAAAAGAATATTTTAATGCCCTTATCCCTAGGGAAAGATTTCTTACAAGTTAAGAACTGAGAAACATAAAGGAAAAATTGTTGGAGCTGACAATATCACATTTTAGAACTTATACTCATCAAAAAAACAAAAACAAAATCAAGTGGAAAAATAACTTATAGACTGGGAGTAGATCTTTGCAACACTCGTAACTGACAAAGAGTTATTATAAAGAATGTATAAATGTCTTACGCAGCCCCATATAAAAAGGTAGCAGCACGATAGATACACAGCAAAAGATATAAAGGCAAGGTATAAAAGCAAAAGAGGGTCAGACAGACAAAAGTGTGAAACAGTCCAATATTTCCAAGTGTTGATAAGGATGAGGAAGAATGAGAACTCTTATATACTGCTGCTGGGGATGTAGAAATGACACAGCTATTTTGGACCACAATTTGACAATAATAAAGGCAAAAATCTGCACACTCTACAACTGAGGCTTTCCATTCCAAGGTATACCTTAGGCAGAGCTTCTCAACCAGGCCAATGAAACATATGAGTTCCAGTTATGGCTGAGATATCAATCCACTCAGCTTTAGGAGCAGCTGAGGCCTGGTGGGAGGTGTGGGAGATAGGGCCAGTTGCTGCAGCTGTTAATGGCCTGCAGTAATACTATTTTCTATATACGCCATAACTCAGAAAGGATCATGAAAGCATTGCTCAGAAAAACTCCTGCACATTTGTAGCAGGCCTCATGCACCTGAGTATTCATGGCATCCTTGTAGGTCGTAGCCCCCCCCCCCCCCACAAGAAGGAAACTATCTAAATATTCACTAACAAAAATGAATCTTACTACATTCACAAAATAGACTACTGCATGAAAGTGAGTGAACCATCCTTATGTGTAACATTATGGATGAATTACAACCATATGTTTAGCAGACAAAAAGTGTTAGAAGCATACTCTAGTATTCCGTTCTTTATATAAAGCTGAAACACATAAATAAAACTTACGGGAAAACATGTAAGAATACTCAGTACTATACACTGCTTAAAGACGTATTCAGACATAATGAAGATATGAAAAATTCATGGGGCTGATTTAAGGATTAAGGTGATGGTTTCTGCCAGTGGGAGAGTGGGGGAGTGCTACACGAAAGGCATCAAGTGTGTTGGCCATAAAAATGAACCCAGTCAAGATTTTATTTTATTATTCTTTATACATTTTTGTATGTCTTTCAAGTTGCAGGATACATTTTTTTTAAGAGAGAGAGAGAGAGAGAGCTTAAGTGGGGGAAGGGCAGAGGGAGAGAAACTTAAGCAGGCTCCATGCTGAGCATGGGGCTCGATCTCAAGACCCCGAAATCATGACCTGAGCCAAAACCAAGAGTCGGACGCTAAATCGACTGAGCCACCCAGGCGCCCCTCAAGTTGCATGATACATTTTTAAAAATAGAACCAGTCAAGTTATTTGCTAATAAATGTTTATATAAAGAATGAAGAATTATGCATTCCAAAGACTAGAGGTTCCAAGATGATACAAATGTCTAAGTAGAAAGTCACATGGACATCTACCCTTCCATTTAAAACCAAGAGTCCACTGCCTGCCAGTTTCCATTCTGTCTGCAGCCTTGTTTTCTATCTTCCTCTTTCTCTGCTCTTCTGGTTCTCCTCTCCTGTCTCTCAGCTTCAAACCAATTTACTAGACCCTTCTCCCAGTCTCTTTAAAATATCCACAACCATAAGAATAGCTCCTATTTCTGGAGGCCTTCCCATGAGCCAGGCCCCATTCTCAGTGCTTCAGACAATATCTTGTTGAATCTTCACACCAATTCTGCAAAGCAGTGACTATAACGATACTTGTTTACTGGTGGGGAAAGAGGAACTTATGAAAGCCTGAGAAACATGTCCCTGGACACAAAAGGAAAATAGAGGACCCCTGATCCCAAACCACATGTTGAGTCTAAATGCCATACCGCTATCAACTCTGTTATTCCAACTTGCCATAAGAGGCATGCAAAATATCATAAATATTGTATATTTACTTTAAAAGCATGTAAATTCCTCAGTTAAGATGAGATAGGTAGGTTGAGGGGAAAACTTAGGTTTCTTATAAATTTTGGATCCATAACAATAACATATTAATGTTACATTTGATACGAACAACTTTAGAAGGGAGAATCCTTTATAATAATCAATTTTCAGACAAGGACACTGAAATTTAGAAGAGGTAAGTAAATATAACCCAGAGTTATAGACCTGGCAAACAGCACAACAAACACTCAAACCCAGGTCTTTTCTAGAATCCAAAAGCCAGGTTCTTTTTTGTTTTTTAAGATTTTATTTATTTATTTGAAAGAGAGAGTGCGCAAGAGAGCATGAGCAGGGGGAGGGGCAGAAGGAGAAGCAGACTCCCTGCTGAGCATGGAGCCTGACTCAGGACTCGATTCCAGGAACCCGGGATCATGACCCGAACCGAAGGCAGATGCTTAACTGACTGAGCCATCCAGGCGCCCCCAAAAGCCCAGGTCCTTAATGACAGTGACATTCCATTTATTGGCTCTATTGAGTCACCCCCCATGCCTGCAAACTCTCAAGGTCTGTGGGGGAAAAAAAATCACATTTTATCAAAGAGCATTCTATAAGGAGTACATATGTGTGTGTTTATATTTCTCTCTATTCTAGAACTGCGTTATCCCTTTGACATACTTACACTGGCTTAAAATTAACTACACTCACCAGCTTGAATATATTTTGATGCAGTCTAAAAGTCTGAGCCCTTGTCTGGTGGGTCCCAACTCTGTCATGCTCCAAAATGGAATCACCAGAAATGTGGCCATAGTAAGAAGAGTTCACTTTTGAACTGAGGAATAGAACATTCTCTCCTTCCATAAACCTATGAGGGATCTTTTTTCATCAACTTCAGCAAAGCTTCTCTGAGAAATTAGCTTTAAGTGTCTGATGGTATGAAGAAAGACATCATTTTCTTTTCTTTTTTTTGCTTCTATCCATGTTATTACTTTTATTTTTAGAGAAACAGAGAACATGCACGTCCAAGTTGGGGGAGGGGGATGAGGAGGGGCAGAGAGAGAGAGAGAATCTTCAGCGTGGAACCTCACGTGGGGTTCAGTCTCACAACCCTGAGATCACGACCTCAGCTGAAATCAAGAGTCAGACACTTAACCAACTGAGTCACCCAGGTGCCCCTGCTTCTATCTATTTTAAAACCCAGACATTTGTAAAGAGTTTTCAATAGTTTGCCAATGACAAAATACTGTCTTCTCTTTTGCATATCCAAACTAATTTAATATTTTTATCTTCACAAAAACTGTAGGTTGAGAAAAAGTTTTTTAGACTATATGTGGTTTCTCCTGTTAAATGTGTTCAGAGTAATAGTCAACCACATAAATAGCTCAAGAAAATTAATAATTTTGTAAATACTAATTCTTAAGCTCAAAAAAGGCTATATCAAGTTGCCCTTAAAACCAAGTTGTTGGCACTAATTATAACGATATAATGTTCAAAACATCAAGTTGGATATGCTATATATAAATGTACATCAATAGTGAATATATATCAATTCTTCCCAAGTCAATAAAACATATATATAAGTAAAAAGACTGCAACATTTTTACAAATTTGCAAATAGATCTGTCAGTACAATACAGATCAAAATTAGGTAACAAGTTATAAAGGCACTCAGTTAATGAAAAGCAAGATGGAAACATCTGGAAAAGCACATCCTCACTCCATTTTCCTGCTGTAAAAGTCGAAAATAGGTTGACATTGAGAGTTAGAAGACCTTCCTTGAAAATTTAATAACCATTTGTAAGTTAAAGCAGAAAGCCCTGGAGAAACACACCCATCTATCAAAGAAAATTTTTAGTGCTCCATGAAGTTGATCTTGCCATTAAACTGCTTCTTGCCTAAGGCACATGATTTAGGAAAAAAAAAAAAAAAGCCACATTTTTGTGCGTGTGATGGAAAGTCATTTTTAATGCAGTTCTTCCTCCAAGCACTAATAAGGCCTTCTATTTATATTATTTTTCACAGGTACTCAAGCTGGTGACCCACAGCAGGGGAAGGCAACAGTTCTGCAGGTAATGGGAAATGGCAGCTAATCTGGAAAAGATTATATTTGTTTTGCATTGACTAGATTTAGTTTCCATTTAAATACGAGCATTCTCCAGCTGAGATGCAGTGGTCTCCCCACCATCAAGCAATACAGTGGCAACAACATGGAGTCCCACATAGGAGAGGCTCAATATCACCCCCACGCTATTATACAGACGTGCATTTACCAATTCCTTAGGATTCTTTAGAATTCATCTTTGCTTGAAGGTTTTCTTTCTCTAAACATGGTATTGTCTATTGCTTAGATCTTCTCTAAAATACTAAGTTTAAGGGGCGCCTGGGTGGCTCAGTCAGTTAAGCGTCCACCTTTCTGCTTGGGTTGTGATCCTGTGGGATCGAGTCCCACATCGGGCTCCCTGCTCAGCAGGGAGTCTGCTTCTGCCTCTGCCCCTGCCCCCCAACTTGTGCTCACTCTCTCTCAAATAAATAAACTCTTAAAAAAATAAATTAATAAAATACTTAATTTAAGAGTTGCCATTCCAGTCAGTGAGCTGACTGTGGAGAAGGACTTCAGATGTTCTTCAGGCTGAGCGCCAGTCTGCCTGCTAATGAAAATTTAACAGATGAGGTGCTCAAGCCATAAGGAATGAGGAATGGCAGTAGACCCATTGAAGAGAATTGCCATTAGAATAGCTTTTTTGGAGCTCCTCATAGTGGTTAAGAAAAGGGCTGGTCAAGGGCACCCTGGGTGGCTCAGTTGGTTAAGCGTCTGCCTTCGGCTCAGGTCATGATCCCAGGGTCCTGGGATTGAGTCCTGCATTGGGCTCCCTGCTCAGCAGGGAGCCTGCTTCTCCCTCTCCCTCTGCCATTCTCTCTCTCAAATAAAATAAATAAAATCTTAAAAAAAAAAAAAAAAAGGACTGGTCAGCCCATGGATCTTAGTATTTGTGGGTCTTAGTATTTGTGTTCAACCATTATTGATACACCTCATATTTGTATCTTCTTAAAATTCAAGGTTTTAAAAAGAACCTTGAGATTAAAAAAAAAAAAAGCACACACAAAATATGCACACGTCAACTTGCACTATGCAGAATTCCATATCAAAACTCTACTGATTTTCTTTTTGTTCCTGCGGGTACAATGATAAATCTGTTTCAGAGTAATTATTCTTAAGTAACAAGTGAAGTTCCTTTTGTATGGCATGCAACATAATACATCATGTTGATTAGAATTTACATGTTAAATACATCTGAAAAGAGAGAACAACGAAGGCTCAAACAGCAAATGAATGTGTGCAAATGATTTTCTAAACTTGATGATACCACAAGTGCTTACCTTATAGATTTAAGTGCCCTATGGCTTCTATACATATTATAAACTTTAATTTTTGGCAAATGATAACTACATGTGTTGTAATGCTCTAGGATACATTTATTAACTAAGATAGGGCAGTCTCTGCTCCACAGAGGATTTAAAAATTTGATGTACCTATATATGTGAGGACATCTTACTTTACCCGCCAACAGGAAAAGGACATTGGCATCTTCATCCTGGCCTTTGCTTGCCCAGTCTCAGCAACAGCAGGGAGGGCCTCTGCCTCAATGAGCACTCCCTCTGGAGAGGGTCAGAGCATGCTGGGGAGTTCCTGGGAGAGTCTGGATGTGCCTCCTGGAGTTTGGGGTAAGTACATGAACACAGCTGTGTCCTGTGTCTACATTTCCTTAAACAAGTCCTTCCAAAAGGAGGAAGAAGCCTTGCAGGAGCCACAGTTGCCAACAGGGAACAGGAAGACAGCATAGCATGGGGGCAGGGGAGTGGAAGAAATGGGCTGCAGAGAGTCACAGTGTCTAAGGCTCCATGGGGCAGCTGCTGGGGGGATGCACCCTGCAGTAGCCCAAGAAAGAGGATGCTCCACTTAGGGAGGAAGTTAGGGGAGAGGGTGGATGGCAAGAGTCAAAAGGAGAGATGGTTGTCCTTTTTGGAGAAGCCTCATCGAGGAAGGGGGCCTGGGGAAACTGTACCCAGGCGTGCCCTCTCCCTGGGGCCTACCCACAGACAGCAACAGAGGGAACCAGAGCAGGACCTGAGCAAGAACAAAGACCTCTTTCCATCTCTGGCAGGTTATATAGAATCTTTGCTGCCATCAGTTCTCATCTCAGCCACTGCATCTGATGAGTTAGGTTTGATGAGGGGCGGGGAAGAGTCAAACACCACCCTCTGCCCCCAAGTCCAAGTGGCTGGAGTAGAAGGAAGGACTGAGGAACAAACCAAGCCCCATCCAATTGCAAGACTCGGGAGTCTGGTTTGGAGGTCACAGAGATCAGATCTGAAGCATATCTGTGATTGGGATTTTAAAGTGCCCAGGACTTTTTTTTTTTTTTAATATCTCAAAATGACCAGTAGGTTATGGAATATGCCTAATGTTATTAAGAGAGCCCTACCCAGTGGAAACATGAGGGCTGGCACTGCAGTTAGAGGCATTGGATAGAAACATAAAGTAAGTCAACCCCCAGATTTTTGACTTTCCAACTAACTAGACTCAAGCACATCCTCTCTGCATGCACAGAGAACAACAGCTACCATTCATGAAGTTCTCCCTCTGTTGACTGCTGTGCTTAGTACTTTATGAATCATTTAACTCTCATAATAACTATATGAGGTAGGTATTGTTATCCCCATTATATAGATGAGAAAACTGAGTCTAGCAATGGGAAGTAGCCTTTTCAATGGTACAGAGGTTGTACGTTGATGGTTGAGTCGGCCTGAGTCAAAGGCTCGTGCTTCTAAGCATTCGATAGCCAAGTGTCTTGTTAATAATGTACCTTGAAAGGAAGGATCAGAAAAATTATATTCAAAGATGCATACCTTAAGCTGTGAACAACAACAACAAAACACTTGAGGTCCACAGATTAGTAAAAATTAGGGAATTTAGAATACAGAATCCCAGGAATGAAAGCCAAATTTTTTGGTAAAGTGTAAGGAATTAAACAAGAAGTGAAGCATTTTACCACTACTAGCAATTCTATGAATATTTGTTGAATTAAAATGAAATGAAGCCTACTCTTGAAACTGACTTAATACAGAAACTAAAATATGAGCTGCACTGGCACTTCCCAGGCTCTTTTGTCTAGGCACTTCCCAGGCTGGGATGTGCTTGAGTCTAGTTAGTTGGAAAGTCAAAAATCTGGGGGTTGGCTTACTTTATGTTTCTATCCAGTGCCTCTAACTGCAGTGCCAGCCCTCACGTTTCCACTGGGTAGGGCTCTCTTAATAACATTAGGCATATTCCATAACCTACTGGTCATTTTGAGATATTAAAAAAAAAAGTCCTGGGCACTTTAAAATCCCAATCACAGATATGCTTCAGATCTGATCTCTATGACCTCCGAACCAGACTCCTGAGTCTTGCAATTGGATGAGGCTTGGTTTGTTCCTCAGTCCTTCCTTCTACTCTTGAATGCACAAGAGTGAATAAAACAGGTGTGTACCAATCCTCATGGAGCTTAACCATATATAACTCTGTCATGCCATTGTTTCATTATCTCATGATAATGAATCCAGAGGTTAATGATTTGCCTAAAGCCACACATCAAATGTCAGAGCAAAAATCACAATACAGGATTTCTGAATCCTGTTACAGATTTAACTTTGAGGAGATCTCCAATCTTACAAGAAAAAGGATCACTTTCAAGAAAAAAAAAGATTCTACTTCTGTTGATTCGAGTAAGTTTTTTTTGTTTTTTTTTTAAATCACATTAATGCTTTAAATAGCCTGGTTAACAAACGCACAGCACACGTCTACAAATAATTTCAGGCCCGCCTGTTCTACTTAGTAACTGTTGGTTAGTGGTAATACATCATTTCTTGCTATACTTTGTTGGCTAATGCACAATCGATATGCTTCATTTTAAGGTCAGTCATGAAAAACATAAATGACACTTAATACAAAAGTTTACGTGCAGCAACCCCAAACACACCATAGCAACAGAGAGAGATTGATGAAAAAGGTTTGGTTTCTATAGCAACTATCGTCTGGACCATCTGTAAGCCGAACCATAGCAGTGGAAGCAAAATGAGCACTTGAAAAGTCTGCAGTAGGTCCCTTTGTCTATTTCAACATAATGTTAAAATTTAATATTTTTCTTCTATAAGGATAGGCTCCCCTTTTATTTGCCATTTTGCAATCTGATTGCTTTTTTTGTTTGAATAAGTCTGTTTTTACGGAGGCTTATAAAACTAACATTTACAAAAACGACTGTATTTTTCCTACTGAAACTTCCATGCATAAATGAATAAGTGCAAACACAATGGATAATTGGCATAAGCAGAGAAACATGGATTGTGAACATTTTTATTGTATTTCAAAAGACAAATTCTATAAAATGCTCTTATAAAATGAAAGTTCTTTGTTTATTTAGTGTTCTGAATTCCAACAACCTGCTTTTCATAATAGCTGCCAATAGCAAAAAAAGCAGAGTAGGGAAATTACAGCACAATCATTGTTCTTTCCTCATTACCATACATTTAACTATGCTGCTCAGTCTCCAGCTCTGCTAAGTAATCGACAATCATTCACATGTAACTCTTAAATCTGTCTTTATATATACACATACATATGTACACGTGTATCAGGTATATGCATACATATATGCATACATATGGATTTATTTAAACTTTCTCCCTCATTAAATCATCTTTTTCTTAAGGTACTAGTGGATGGAATATAGGAAAATAACAGAACATTTTCATTTTGAATAAAATCACTACCTTTATAAGGAAAGCTTTTGTGCATTAAGTCAAGGTGTGTCACCCAGAGGATACACGCAGGAAAGAGAAAGCCATAAATTTCAAATAAGGAAAAATGGCTATTGTGACAACATGGATGGACCTTGCGGACATCGTGCTAAGTGAGATAAGTCAGAGAAAGAAAAATACTGTATGATATCTCATATAGGGAATCGAAAAAAAGCAAATTTGAAAAACCACAGAATGGAATGGTAGTTACCAAAGGCTGGGGGGTAGGGGAACCGAGGGGATGCTGTTTAAGGGTACATACTCGCAACTCATAGATTTAACACATAGTGCAGTCATTCTAGACAACAAAACTGTATTATGCACATTAAACATGCAAAGAGACTAGATCTTAACTGTTCCTAACACTAGAAGAAATGAAAATTATGTGATGCAAGAGAGGTATTAGCTAAGGCTTTAATGGCAATCATACTGCAACATAAATTTATCAAATCAGTAGGCTGTACACTTTAAACTTACACAGTGCTCTGTGTCCATTATATCTCTACAAAGGAAAGATGGCTCCCTAGTGCCGGCCTGACTATGTCTACTTCCGTGTGGTGGAGTGGGATACAGAAGGAACCACGTCTTCACTGAGGATTGGCTCTGGATGCTATGGCAAGAGGACATACACTCATCTCTTGTGTCTCCTTTGTACCCACAGGATACACCTGCTCCAGAGATGCACAGTCCGGCATCTTCAAAGGGGGAGGGACAGAAGCTGAAAGCATCGGTCAGGCCAGTGTTCACTGATGGCTCAGCTAATGAGGACCCTGTGAACAGAGTTTTCTAAACAATGACAATTTGGTCTAATTTAATAACAGAGACAATAGGAAACTGACCTAATCCCACTGTGTCAGTATATATGTTGAGAAAGCGAGCTCCGAGGTAAAAACATCAGATTACAAAGTGAATTCTTCCTGAGACCGGGAGAGCAAGGGCAAAGAGCTTGCTGTTTCTAGGAGCTACAGCAGGTCAGACGAAGGTTACCACACAGGCATAACACAGAATGGATAAACATCCCAAAATAGAGCCTGAGAGTGATTCTGGAAATACGGACCCTGTTACAACCTTCTCAATTCATTCTATTTGGCTGTCATTCACGGAGCGGGCACTGTGCTAAATCCTTAATCTATATTATCTCAAATTTTCCTAAGTCCATAGAGATTGTGTATCATTATCCCCACTGCACAGATGAAGAGATGAAGAGGAGTCAAGAAATAATGTGAAGTAAATGGCGGAGCTGACTTTTGGATCCACGTCTCTCAGATTCTAAAGAGACTCTCAATATCATGAAGTTTGGTGCTGTCTTACTCTGTTCGAGCTGTCACAAAATACCAGAGGCTGGGTGGCTTATCAACAACAGGAATTTATTTCTCATGGTTCTGGGGGTTGGAAAGTCCAAGATCAGGGTACTGGGATGGCCGGGGGGAGGGCCCTCTTTCTGATTCCTAGACACATCTTTTTACTGTGTCCTCAGGGGCAGAAAGGAACGGAACTCTGTGGGGTCCCCTTTATCAGAGCACTAATCCATTCATGAGGGCTCCACCCTCATGCCCTAACCACCTCCTAAAGGCTCCACCAACTGATGCCATCACTTTCGGGGGTTAGGATTTCAATAAGAATTTTAAGGGGATGCATTCAGACTATATCCGAAGCTTCATTTGAGAGCTAGGGAAACTGAGGCCCAGAGAAGAGAGTTATATGGACTCAATCACAGCCACGGAAGAAATGAGAAATCAGATCTATTATCTTGTGAACACTTGTCTTCCAAATCACTCAGGATGACCTTCTTCACAGGTTCTGTTTGACTTCACCAAAGGAGTCAATAGGGTTACCCCAGGCAATATTGTGAGGCTGTCCACAGTCACCTCTGCTCGTCTTTCCAGGTAACTTTTTCACTGATCTTTCACCCCCCAAAAGTCCATTTTACCTTCTATTTCAGGAGTCTAAAACACGTGCTCTCCTTTCTCTAATCTATCACTAAAATAGGGAACTGTCTATGAGCAGTACACTGATAAAATTTTGGTTGAAGAGCCCTGCAACCAAAATCAGTATTTTAATCATTTTGGGAGCATCTGGGTGGCTTATATCTGGGATGCTTAAGTGTCCAACTCTTGATTTTGGCTCAGTTCATGATCTCGGGGTCATGAGATCTCGAGCTCCACATCAGGCTCCATGCTGGACATGGAGCCTGCTTGAGATTCTCTCTCTCTCCCTCTCTCTCTGCCCCTCTCTGAGCCCATGCGTGCTCTCTCTTAAAAAAAAGTAATAATAATAATTTTCTCTTTACCTACATAATGAAAAATTTTGCCACATAATTAAAGAAAATCTGACAAAAGAGATAAGAAGATACAGGGGAGGGAAGCTGTAAATTCTACCTGTTCTGTTGTACTAGGCCCTCTGCCTGTACAAGAGGTTTAAAAAATTATACTGGACCCTGTTATAAGGCAGTGGGTAGGAACTCTAATGGGATGACTGTTTTGAAATTTCTAATGAGTAAGCAACCACAGTGGCCAGAGAAAGACAGTGTTCGATATATTGCTATTGAAAGAATGAATAAAATAGGAATGCATACATAAATTGTTCCAAGTAGTAAGTCATTAAGTAATAAGTAAGCAAATAATAACTTTCCTAGAGGGACATCAAAAAATTAGCATCCAACAGATTTAGTTTGACCATAACATCAAATGAACATCAGCCCTATAATCCTGCTAAAACCAAATTCTTATCCATTGTATAGAGTTAGTATGAATGCCATGGAGGTGAATTTCAGTGCAAAAAATATACATAGTGGAAAAACCTGTTGTTTCTGGAAGCAAGGTGCTCTACAAAGAGGCTACCTCAGGCATGGGGGCATTAGAAAATAATTTCTAATGGCAATTATTCATTTCCTATCCCTTAAATTGTCTTGACTTAAGAAATGGGGACAAATAATTGCCACCTGACAATTATAAAATTATTGTAAAAATTAATGAATTTGATGAAGTTCTGAGTTTCTCAGAATATAAGAATATTAAATGCTTCAGAAGGAGCCTTTTGTCAAGGAAAAAAATGAACCAATTCATTAAAAAAGATAAAACAATGAATAACCAAATACTACAGAAAACATGCCTAATAGTTTTTAAAACAAAGTATTATTTTAATTGTTTTAAATTTTATTATTTTAAAGTATTTATGCTTGTTCCTATGCACTAATTCTAGCAAATTTCCTCTTCCTTTGATCAGTGGAAAGGAGATGTATTCAAATTTCAGGCAAGTCACATGATATACCAAAGATTATACCAACCTGGGTCAATTTTAAAAGTGAGTACAAGATACAGATTACAGAAATCAAAATATTCTCAAGTTAATCATGTCTCCCACAACAAAGATGTTCAACACAGCAAAATTTTAAAAAATATAATTAACGCCATGTCTACAAAAAGATGTCTAAAACATAGAGATTTCAGAATGGTAATGTCATAAATGCAATTCATCACTCTGGGCGCCCTTTGATTTTTATCATTTTGTCATTTATATAGTACTTTTAAATAATCTTGGAACTTTTTAGCACTTCTTAGGAGCAGTAGTTTAAAAAGTCCACTGTTGAAAGATGTCTATGTGATTCTTTAAAACTCAAACTAAATGAAGCATTCTATTTGAAAAGCTACTATTACGTTACTTCACTCCGTTTTACCCACCTTTGTTTATCATCACACACAAACGCACGTCACAGAGCCATTTCATCAGCAAATTCTGCTGCTCCCATCTTCAACTAGAGACAGAATCCGACCACTCTGCCCCAGGTCCACCACTAACATTCCAGACCCGGCCACACCGTTCTTCTCCTCTACTTCCACAACACCTCGTCTCTGGTCTTCCTCAAATATCTCTTCTCCACACAGAAGACAAAGTGATTTTCTTGAAAGGTCTATCAGGCCAGGCCACTCTCCAGATCAAAGTCCTTCAAAGGCATTCTCTGTCACTTCAAATTGAACTTCTGGTATGGTCTACAAATGGCACACTATGCAAAGTCTGGCTCCCTTGACCTTCCCGGCTCCCATCCCTCCTGCTCCATCAGTACCCTCGGACCACCTCAGCCTTCTGGCTTGCTCTCACTCATGCCAAGCAGGCTTTCTCCTCAAAGCTTGTGCCCTAGCGGGTTCCCTCTGTCCCATATCCTCTCTTGGTGCTCCACTCAGGGCTTTGGTCAGAAGCCTTTCCTCCTTACTCTACCTTCAAAATATCCTCTTATCTTCCTTTGTCTCCAGCAGTTGCCACCATCCGACATTTTACTACATATTAATTTGTTTGGGCATCTCTGCATCAGAAATGTAAGCTCACTCAGGGAAGGGATTTGGTTATTCACTGCTCTAAGTTCCAGAACCTTGAACGGTGCCTGTATTTGTACTACTAAATTTTCAAAAAGCTGGCTGGAACCTTCCCATTTTCAGTGGTCCAGCTATCCTTCTTTGCTACCACTCTCCTCGGCTGGCACACATAAGCTCTGTACTGAGCATCTACCCACTACAAGAAGTGACTTAGATAGTAGGAGAATCAAGAATGCATATAAATATTTAATTTTACCTTTAGGGAGACTAGAAAAAGATCAACTTAATTTAAATGAAAAATTATCCAACACTGCAAAGCAACATTATGTTGAGCACCATGTTATTTTAATAGATGCTGTAATATTTAGAGTCGAGGCACATTGATTCAAAGTAGAGATAATGAAATGCTTCAGAGAAAACAACCTGTTTTCCCTAGTTTTGCTGAGAAATAACTGACAGACATCATGGTGTAAGTTTAAGGTATACACCACGATGGTTTGGTTTACACATACTGTGAAATTATTACCATGATAGGTTCAGCTAGCATCCATCTTCTCATATAGATACAGTAAAAAGAAAAGAAAGAAAAACAGAAAAAAAAAGTTTTCCTTGTGATGAGAACTCTTAGGACTTACTCTCTTAACGACTTCCTTATATATTATATAGCAGTGTTAGCTATAATCATCAGGATGCACATCACATCCCTAGTACTTATGTATCTTATAGCTGGAAGTTTGTACACTTTTACCGTCTTCATCTAACTGCCCCTCCCCTCACCCTCCACTTCTGGTAACCACAAATCTGATCTCTTTTTCTATGAGTTTGTTTGTTTAGATTCCACATATAAGTGATATCATACAGTATTTGTTTTTCTCTGACTTACTTCACTCCGCATGATGCCTTCAAGGTCCACCCATGTTGTCAAATTTGGTAGGATTCCTTTTTTGTGGCTGAATAATATTCTATGTTATATATTCATGGGTGGACACTTAGGTTGTTTCCATATCTTTGCTTTGGCAAATAATGCTGCCATTAAAAAAAAAAAAACATTTTTTAAAGATTTTATTTATTTGTTTGACAGAGAGAGAGAGAGCACAAGCAGGGGGAGCAGCAGGCAGAGGGAAAAGTAGATTCCCCACTGAGCAGAGAGCCTGATGCAGGGTTCAATCCCAGGACCCTGGGGTACATATATCTTTTCAAGGTAGTGTTTTTGTTTCTTTAGGATACATTTCCAGAAGTGGAATTGCTGCGTCACATAGTAGTTGTATGTCTAATTTTTTAAAGATCCTCTATACTGTTTCCACAGCGGCTACACCAATTTACAATTCCAGCAGTGCACAAACATGCCAACATTTGTTATCTCTTGCCTTTTAATGGTGGCCATTCCATCAGGTGTGAGGTGATATCTCACTGTAGTTTTAATTTGCGTTTGTCTAATGACCAGTGATGCTGAGCATCTTTTCATGTACCACTTGGCTTTTCATAGATCTTCTTTGGAGAAATGCCTTTGCAGGTGCTTTGCCCCTGTCTAATGGGGTTATTTGGTTTTTTGGGGTTTTTTTTGGCTCCTGAGTTGTATGGGTTCTTTATATGTTTTGGATATTAACTCTCTATCAAACATACAGTTTGCAAATATATTTTCCCATTCTGTAGGTTTTCTTTACACTTTGCTAACGGTTTCTTTAGCTGTGCAGAAGCTTTTTAAAATTATTATTATTTAAGATTTTATTTATTTGAGAGAGAGAGTGAGAGAGCACAAGCAGGGGGAGCTGCAGAGGGAGGGACAAGCAGGAAGCCCAATGTGGGGCTCAATCCCAGGACCCTGGGATCATGACTGAGCTGAAGGCAGATGCTAAACCAACTGAGCCACCCAGGCGCCCCTGTGCAGAAACTTTTAAGTTAAATGTTGTCGCACTTTTTTATTTTATTGCTTGTGCTTTTAGGTGTCAGATCCAAAAAATCATGACCGAGACTCATGTCAAGGCAACCGTGTTTGTTTCCTATAGTTAAGAGTCTCTTATGGTTTGTCTCCCTCTCTGATTTCATCTTATTTTATTTTTCCCTCCTTTCCCCTACAATCCTCTATTTTGTTTCTTATATTCTACATATGAGTGAAATCATATGATAATTGTCTTTCTCTGATTGACTTATTTTGCTTAGCATAATACCCTCTAGTTCCATCCATGTCATTGCAAATGGTAAGATTCCATTTTTTTTTTGATGGCTGAGTAATATTCCATTAGATAGATAGATACCACCTCTTCTTTATCAATTCATCTGTCGATGGACATCTGGCTGTTGCTTCCTGACTTTTTGATTTTAGCCATTCTGACTGGTCAGTTTTATCTTTTCAAAGAAACAACTCTTAGTTTACTTAACCTTTTCTATTGTTTTTCTGCTATTTCATTTATTTCTGCTCTAATCTTTATCATTTCCTTGATCTCTGCTACATTTGGGCTCAATTTGTTCCTTTTTCTCTAGTTCCTTAAGGAGGAGTTAGGTTGTTTATTTAAGATCTTTCTTGTTTTTTTTTTTTTAATTTTTTTTAATTTTTTTTTTATTCTTATGTTAATCCCCCTACATTACATCATTAGTTTTAGATGAAGTGTTCCATGATTCATTGTTTGTGCACAACACCCAGTGCTCCATGCAGAACGTGCCCTCTTTAATACCCACCACCAGGCTAACCCATCCTCCCACCCCCCTCCCCTCTAGAAACCTCAGTTTGTTTTTCAGAGTCCATCGTCTCTCATGGTTCGTCTACCCCTCCGATTTCCCCCGCTTCATTCTTCCCCTCCCGCTACCTTCTTCTTCTTCTTCTTCTTTTTTTTTTCTTAACATATATTGCATTATTTGTTTCAGAGGTACAGATCTGAGATTCAACAGTCTTGCACAATTCACAGCGCTTACCAGAGCACATACCCTCCCCAGTGTCTATCACCCAGTCACCCCATCCCTCCCACCCCACCCCCCAGATCTTTGTTTTTTAATGCGGGTGTTTACTGCAATGAACCCTCCTCTTAAAATGGCTTTTGCTGCATTCCACAAGTTCTGGTATATTCTATTTTCATTTTCCAGGAAACTTTTAAATTCCCCTTTTAATTTCTTCTTAGAGCCACTGGTTATTCAGGACAGTGTCATTTAATTTTGATGTGTTTATGAATTTCCTAGTTTTCCTCTTGTTCTTGATTTCTAGTTTCAAGCCACTGTGGTCAGAGAAAATACTTGGCATGATTTCCACTTGATTTTGCTAAGACTTGTTTTGTGGCCTAATACAGTCTGTCCTAGAAAATGTCTCATGTGCAGTTGAGAAAACTATATTCTGCTGTTACTGGATAGAATGTTCTGTAAATGTCTGTTAGGTCCATTTGGTCTGTAGTGTTGTTCATATCTGCTGTTTCCTTATTGATTCTCTGCCTGGGTGATTTATCCATTGTTGAGAGTGGAGTATTAAAGTCCCCAACTATTGTGTATTACCATTAATTTCTCCTTTTAGCTCTGTTAGTTTTGTTTTAAATATTTAGGTGCCAATATTGGGGTGCCTAAATATTTACAGTTGTTCTATCTTCTTGATATATGATCCTTTATCATTATATAGTTACCTTCTTTGTTTCTTTTTACCATTTTTAGTTTAAAGTCTATTTTGTCTGACAGAAGTATAACTACCTCTGCTTGTCTGTGCTTACCATTTGCTTGAAATGTCTTTTTCTATCCCTTCAGTCTCAGTCTATATGTGTCTTTAAGACTAAAGTGAATCTCTTATAGGCTGCATATGGCTGGATCTTGTTCTTATTTTTACTTTTTTAATCCATTCATTCTATGTCTTTTCATTGAACAATTTAATCCATTTATGTTTAAAGTAATCACTGATAGGTAAAGACTTACTATTGCCATGTTGTTAATTGGTTTCTGATTGTTTTGTAGATCCACTGTTCCTTGTTTCTTATACTGCGTTTTTTTCTTGTTTTGACCTGTTTTGGTATCAGTATCCTTTGACTTCTTTATCATGTTCTTTGGTGTAATTACTCTAAGATTTTCCTCTGTGGTTACCATGAGGCTTCATAAAATATCTTAAACTTATAGCACCCAATTTTATTTTTATTTTTTTATTTTCTTTAAAGACAAATGATAATTTATTTGGTTTTCTCGCATATTACATACAAGTCCACTTTTATTTTCCCAAATATAAATGGAAAGAAGATAAAATGCTACACTACATTCTACAAAAAATAAAACTTAAATGTTATACCTGAGATCTAACATATTTCAAAAATGTATGCATTATCCAAGTAGACTACAAACAACTTGAAAATGAATTATTTCCAGCACCAATTCTTGGACTATTGCATAAAGAACTTTATAACACCCAATTTTATTTATTTATTTTTTAAAGATTTTATTTATTTATTCATAAGAGACAGAGAGAGACAGAGAGAGAGAGAGAAGCAGAGGGAGAAGCAGGTTTCCCGCTGAGCAGGGAGCCCGATGTGGGACTCAATCCCAGGACCCTGGGATCATGACGGAGCCGAAGGTAGACGCTTAACCATCTGAGCCAACCAGGTACCCTGTAACACCCAATTTTAAACTGATAATAACTTCAATAAAATTCATAAACTTTATACTTTTACTTCTCCTCCCCCTCATATCTTAGATTATTGCTATTATAATTTACATGCTTTTTTTTTATTGTGTAACTAATAACAGATATTTTAGCTATGGTTACTTTTACTACATTCATTTTTTTCCAACTTTTAAACTAAAGTTGTAAGTGAATTATGCATCACTATTATCATATTGCAGACTCTAACTGTGACTATATATTTGCTATTATCAGTGAGATTTACCCTATCTCTTTGTATTTTTATGATGTTGATTAGTGGTCCTTGATTTCCATTCCAAGAACTCCCTTTAGCATTTCTTGTAAGGCAGATCTATTAGTAAGGAACTCCCTCAGCTTTTGTTTGTTCAGAAAAGCAGAAAAGTCTCTATCCCTCCTTTGTTTCTGAAGGACAGCCTTGCTAGGTATAGAATATTGGTTGAAAGTTATTTTCTTTCAATGTTTTGAATATGTCATCTCATTCTCTCCTGGCCTGAAACATCTCTGTTGAGAAATCCACAGACAGTCTTATGAGAGGACCGTTGTATGTAACTTCTCTCTTTTCTCTTGCTGCTCTTAAAATTCTTTCTTTGTCTTTGATTTTTGAAAATTTCATTATAATGTGTTTTGGTGTATCCCTATTTAAGTTCAACCTATTGGGGACCCTCTGGGCCTTAAAGATCTAAATGTTTGTTTCTCTCCCAGGTTTGGGAAGTTTTCAGCTGTTATTGCTTTAAATATATTTTCTTTCTTTTTTCTCCTTCTCTTCTTTGGTGGATCTTGAAATCAAGGTTATGACTTTGATATTCACAGAGAAGGAAAGTGGTCATTCTAGGCGAAGGAAATGAAAACACACGAAGGAAAGGTATAAACTTACATTATCAGAGAATGATTAGTAAACCAATTTGGCCAAAGCCCAGCTGTCTTAATCCATCCACGCTGCTGTAACAAATTGTCATAGACTGAGTAGCCTACAAATAGCAGAGATTTATTTCTCACAGTTCTGGAGGCTGAAAGCCTGAGATCAGCATGGTTGGGATCTGGTGAGGGCCTTCTTCCAGAAAGCAGATGGGCACCTTCTCTTTATATTCTCACATGGCAGAAAGAAGACTAGATAGAGAGCTCTCTGGGGTCCCTTTTATAAAACTCCACCCTCATGACCTAGTCATTTCCCAAAGGCCCCATCTCCTAATACCATTACATTGGGGGTTAGGATTTTAACATACAAATTTGGGGTCACACAAACGTTCAGTCAATAATACCAGTTTTAGTATGGAAGAGAACTAGAAGACGAATCCGCAAGAATAAAATGGGACTGTCTTAAATAGCAGCTTGAATGTCAGAATATTTTTCAATAGGCAACGAGGAGTCATTAGTGTTGTATCATAAACCTCATGTTTCAGAGAGATTAATCTAGTGGCTCTGTGTATGGAAGGAGGGAGAGTCCTGAGGGAGAAACACCAACTGGGAAGTTTTGTAGAGAGCAGCCATCACATTGATGGCTGCTGCCCCCAAGTCCAGCTCCCCTTCCCAACAGTACCTTAAATTTTAGTCAGCTTTCCACCCACCCTCCGTAAGAGGCCACACACTTGAAGAAGTTGACCCAACTCTATTTTTATCTCAAAGTAATTCCTTCCTTCATGCCACTGCCTATTTTGCAAATCCAGCTGTAGACTAATCAGAATATGGCAATCCTCAGGCTATAAGAACTGGTTCAAGAACAGATATATGACCCAAATCAAGCCAATGAAATACAAAGTGATATTTCCTAGAAATTTCCAGGCCAAGTGCACTCCTAAGATACAGTTTGGCCAAATCCGGGGTCAAATCTGAGGATCTGAACTCCTGTAACCACCACACTGTTAGCCAAAAGAGGACAGGGCCAAGAGAATCACAAAGAAACACTGGAGTGCTTGGATTAAGTCCATGTTGAGGTCTGCTTTATCTCTGGACTTCCAGTTCTGTCAGCCAGTAAAATTCCTTATTGCTTAAGCCAGGTTGAGTTGTCTTTGCTGTTACGTGCAGGCAAAAACATTCTGATATACCTTAGGCATGAAATAATAATGAGTGTCTGGAGTAGGTTTTTGGCAGAGGAAAAGAAGGAATGGGAAGGAAGAGATTTGCTCATTCAGTAAACATTTACTGAGTGTTCCCTATGTGCCAAGCCCCAATGCTGGGTGTTGGAAGAACAAGAAGATGAATAGGACACAGTTCCTGCCATCAAAGAGCTCTGAAAATTGTTGGCTAATGTCACAATCATTATAACAGAGCAATGCCCACATAGCTAAGAGGCATAATGGAGTGTCCTATAGAGAATGAAAAGACAGAGAGAAAGGGCAGGGGAGAAAGAGAAGCATAAGAGAGCATCCTAAATTTGGGAATAGCAAGAAAAACTCAGGATTAGATGGAATCTACAGACACTATACTGGTAAAATCAGGAAAACAGAGAAAATTGACTGTGTAGGCTTTGTTGCCTAGAAGACAATTGTTTCAAAGCCTTCCTAAATTATTTTTAGAATCAAGTGGGACACACATACGAAGGCATTTCATCCATCGTGTTGGCATTTAAAAAAAAAAAAAAGATAAGGTACCTCTCTGTTAGGGAGGAGTTTGTTTTAGACACCAATGAGATTAAATGGCATAATAAAAGTAAAGCCTTGCTTTCATAAGTGACTGGCCCAGAAGGCACACTCAAAAACACGTTGTTACTGCTACTGCTGTATTAAATAGCTTCACAGTGGGTTTAAGGACAGCCATACTAAGAATAGCTTCTTTTTGATAGAGTTACTTTGAGGATGAAATGCGTTAATATATGTAAAATGTGTAAAACAAAGCCTGGAACACAGTAAGGGCTCAGTAAGTGTTAGCTAGAGCTAAGGTCCCTACTGCTACTCTTCCGTGGTAAACGAGAGCAGCTAGAAACCAGGAATTTTTAAAAGGCCTTGCAGAGATCCAGATTGAAGCTTTTTAAGAGTGCAAAAGCATTTTGATTAACGAAATAGTGAATAAGATGCTCTGTACCAAAGGATCGACTCTCATGATAAATTCAAGTGCAAAGACGTTACCCAGAAATCAATAGCAGCTTCTACTCCTTTTTTTTTTCCCTTTCTCGACAGCAACTTAGGGAGAAACTGGCCAGTATCAGAGCCAGTCACCATATTTAGGCATGAGTTCCAAAGCTTACCACCAAAGGCTGGTGTCACTTTGAGCAAGAGTTGTCTTCACCACGCTAGGCACTGACAGTCTGAACAGAGAACATTCTTGGTGCACCTGTTGGAGGGTTGCTGAGCATCCGTCTGGCAATGAGCCAGCAGCTCATAATCCACACTCTCTTGAAGAGTGGAATACATTTATGAGACATTTACCAGGGTCTGAGACACAATCAGTAACTGCAGAACAAAGTCAGTCTAGCTGGCATGGCACCGGGATCTGGCCTCTTGGTCCCAACTCGCTAACCAGAACCTCCTTAACTGCTGGGGTGAGTCAACCTGTGTCTGGCCTTGGACTTGTAAGCATTTCCTCAATTGGAATGAGGTAGAGTGCCGGGCGCTTCCGTGTAAAGCACTAACTCTGTTCTCCTCTGTTTACACTGGAACTTCTGTGGCATTTAAAGCCTCAAAATATGCAGTTTTATATAAACTTACTAAACTGGCTAACAACTGTTTAATGACTGCCTAAAATAACTGAAGTGAAAAAGAGCAAACCCCTTTTCATTTTGGAAAAGTATTCCAGAGATTTTGAACTCTCCTTCGCAATACCTGGATATTTAAAGCAACATCTTGTCTTCGTTATACTTAATCATGGATTTTTAAATTCAAAGAAAAAAAAAATTCAGAGACCATAAATTTACTAATAATCAGCCTATGTACAGTTCTCTAAATGCTGAATCTAGAGCTAGACATTTGAAATCGGAAGCAAATTTTATTTCTGAAACAAATCATCTTCTGACAAACTCAAAATCAGCAATCACTATAAAGGGAACACACATCAGGCAGTCTACGCTGTGTTCTCCCGCTTTACGTGACTGGTTCTGCTGAGAGCATGATTATAGGTATGTTCGGCCTTCACAAAACAGAAACATCAGCCTACAACAGTGAAAGGTCTGCAAAAATAAGATCGAATAAGGATATGGTCTCAGAGTCAAAATGATTCTGATTCTCCTCTTCCAACTGCCAGCCTCCTGATGGAGACACTACACAAGTCTAGCTCCCTCACACTTGCCCACGCCTTACTGTGGTCTCTTGTCTCAAAAGAAACAGTTCCATGTAAGGAGGAAATTGCAAGAGGAACCTGGCCAGCTCAAAGCCTTTCTTGGGGGTCCACAGAGCAAAACACCAGAAGTGCAGGGGGTGTCGGAGAATTACACATTTTCTGAACTCTGAGGTATTAGGATGTCCAAAATCTTCTAGGAGGCCCTTCTAGAGGGGAGACTAAAAACAAAGTCACAGAACCCTCACACACCTAGCAAGGCCTCCAAGCCTCTGCAATGTTGAATCTCTACCTCAGCTACATTGGGGAGATTTTGGTCACTGGCATCTGGCTTCCTGCCTCCCAGGGGCCAGGACTTGCCCAAGGCCCTGAGGCGCCTAATTTTCACTGTAGTTAACCAGTCATAACTGGAAAGGCTGGCTTGTGTACTGAGCAAAGTGAGGTAGACAGATAAACATCAAAGACGACTACGAAAATGAGCGCTTGAACAGGTGAGGACTAAGAGGACAGTAAGAAAACCCCAGCCGTGACGTCAGCATGGCCCTGATGATCTTGGGGTGTGTGGATAAAGTTTTTTGATTCAGAGAATTTCTCTATGCCCAAGTCTTCCCAGGCTGAGCTCAATTCCCAGCTTCCCAAAAATATCCACCCATTATCCTATGTAATACTTCACACTGTCCCATCCCAGCATCCCACAATCTTCCTATCATGCATAGCACTTGCCACCTTCCAACATACTATGTAATTTATTTGTTATGTGTATTGTTCAATTTCCATCTGCACCCATCAGAATGAAAGCTCGTGAAAGGAAGGACTTTATCTGTTTCTCTTACTGATGTATCATGGGAATCCAGAAAAGTGCCTGGCACATAAAAAGATACCCCATTAATATTTATCAAATAAATGAATGAATCTATGACTTTATCTGTCCCGAAAGCTTTGGCTTCCTTCCCACAAACCCTCCTCCATAGCTTGCCAGCTTATCCCACCTTCGAAATGAGAGGACAGGAATGAGTCCCTCCCTCCAAGGTAAAGTATCTATCAACCCTCCATGCTAGAGTGGGAAGATCATGGGACCAGGCCAAGGGATTAAAGCCTTGAGCTCCAGACAGACACCCCCTCTTTTGGGGTCCTTCTAGGAATCATCTCCTCGGAGATTTCTTTTCCTCCCATGATAGCTGGCAAAATGAAGTTGGCCTGTTTCCCTTCTACTTTAAAGGGGCTTTTTCCTCTGGTGGAAACCAGGAATGGCCTCATAGAAAGAAGCCATGTATGCTTCACATCCACTAGGATGGCTAAAACAAAAAATAGCAAAACAAAACAGAAAATGACAAGTGTTGGCATGGATGGGGAGAAAACGAAACACTTGTACACCTGTACTTGCTGGTGGAAATGCATAACGGTTCATCAGCATAAAAAACAATTTGATAGTTCCTCAAAAGTTGCACAGAGTTACCATCTGACCCCAGAATTCTATTCCTAGGTAGATACGTGAACGAATTGAAAATAGGCAAGCACATTCATAGCAACACTACTCAGGGCAGTCAAAAGGTGGAAACAATAGCCTAAATGTCCATCAACAGATGAATGGGTAAACAAACTGTGATACACTCACACAATGGAATATCATCAACCATGAAAAGGAATGTAGTACCAATACACCCTACCTTGATGTCAAATGGAAGAAGCCAGACACCAAATGTTACACATTGTATCATTCCATTTACATGAAATACCCAGAATAGATACATCCATGGAGACAGAAGGCCAGACAGAACCATCAGGCTGGTAGTTGCCAGGGGCTGGGGGGCAAGGAGAGGATGGGGAGAAACTACTTAATAGGGAAGGGGTTTTACTTCGGGGTGATGGAAATGTGTTGGAACTAACCACAAACAGTGGTTGCACAACACTGTTAATGTGTTAAATGCCACTGAATTGTTCACCCTCAATGGTTAATTCTATGTTATGTGAATTTCACCTCGATGACTTATTATTTTAAGCAACAAGTTTTAAAAAGAAGCCACTTAGGTTCATTACGTATAGACAAAGAATCCTGAAGGTTCAAGTTGTCCACTGCACTGGGGTTTGGGTCCAAAGCCAACTAAGTAATGCAGTGTGCCTTTGGCCTTATTCTCTTCGCCTCTGTGTGTACCCACCGGAGGTCAGAGGAAGTGATCTGGGGATGGGGAGGTGGCTGCCTAGCATTCAGGTGTTCATCCTAGACCCCAGCCTCAAGACTCATTATTTCACCTGTACCTTGAATTTATATCAGAGAATACTTTAGTCCTTTTAGTCCTTTTTACTGCAGTGGAGATCAAGAAAACTAGCTTTGGAGGTACTTCATTTTCCCTAACCTTCCTCAATCACTGGAACAAGCAAAGGATTATAAAAGAAGCAATACAACGGTGCAACGGGTCTCAAGTTCGTTTCTTTACCAGCTCTGTGTCACTGGAAAATTCAGTTAACTTCTAAGAACCTCTGTTTCTTCACTCATGAAAAAAAGATAAGAATTCTCATTCTACTTATCTACTGGTTTATTTCAACTGTCAAATGAGAAAAGGAATGTAAGTACTTTGCAAATACCTGTCATCCTTCCTCCTCCTGTTCTGCAAATCCATATATTTCTTTTCACATTCATGTCCACTCACTCCCTTCAGGGCATTATTATCATCATCATATTGCACCTGGTTTGCCCTAACCAGCTAAGGAAGGCGATGGCTACTTCCAGTTTGCATTCTTCCCATGCGTTCTCCACTTTGCTATCAGATGATCTTTCAAAACCAAATCTAATGATTCACCCCCCTGCCAGACACCCTTCAACAGTTCCCCATGGCCCTGAGAGCAAACTCCTTAACATGGCCTCAAGACATTTTTGATACAACCTTATCTTACCTTTCCAGCTCCTCTCTCATTAACACTTCACTTTCAGTTTCTTGAACATACACCATGCTGTCTAAAATAGTTCCCCATTTTTCTACCTCCCTCAGATTCTCTCCATTCCCACTTCCTTAAACCCTCTGCCTGGGTAAAGTCTATCAAATTCTATCATAAGGTTTCAATAAGACATTGCTTCTTCCAGGAAGCCTTCCATGATACCTACCCCAAGCTTGGATTAAGTGCCCTTGCTACAGGGGAGGATCTCTCAGATGGTTAGCTCTCAGGGGGCAGACAGGGAAAACACGGCAGGTGGGTGCTGTATCTTCTCATATTGCAAGAATAGCTGGAGGGGATATCCTTAAGGGATAGGAAGCTGCTTCCACACCATCGTATTCTTGACGGAGAAAACCTATGTGAATATGTCGATATTATCACATGGGTCTTCCTGCTCCTGGACCATGTGTACAAAGCCAGTGTGAATATCCTTTTTCTGAGTAGTATTTGTCGAGGGGCTATGATTCTAAAGAGTACAGAGGATACAAACATGAGTGAACCAGGCTGGGTCCTCAAGGAGCTCCAACAATGCAGGGACTCAGATGGTTAGGAAGTCAGGCCAGAGCTTCTTGATGTGTGAGTTACCACATCCCCCGCATTGGCCTGAGCTTTATGAGAGCCTTCCATGCACGCACATGCATGTTCACACACATATTCATAGGCACATATAAGCACTCTCGATACACATACACACACACCCCACTTAAAATTGTCTTCAACAAGGGTTTCTGAACAGGGCTATGGCCAGCTTAGACAATGCTTTCTGTAAAAAAACAAAGTTGACTGCCCCTAGGCGGACTAGTTAGTAAAGGCAACCCTTCTCCTAAACTCCAGCCAGAGGAGGTCCAGGCCAAATTTCAAGGCCCATTTGCAGGACCTTCACAGGTGCCTTGTAGGAGCTAACTGGCACCAACGGCACAACCATGTGCAGTAGACAAGCCTCACTGGGCCCATCTGAGCCACGTCCCTTTGTCATCTATGGCCACTCACCCAAAATCCCACATGAAGAGAGAGAATGTGTGGTGCTCAAGGTTTTCAACCTACAGTAGAAGGAAGAGTCAGTCCCCGCCGCCCCGAGGGGGGAGGAAATGTTTAAATTCCCATAAAAAACCACCTCCCTTTATACACTTATTAATGCTGGAGACATGGGCTCCATGTGAAACTGCAACTCCTTCTGTCTCTTTTTATTTGCTTCATATTTACACATATTAGAGATGCATTTTGCCCCTGCTCAACAAATGTCAACTCTTGGAGTTTAACCAATGAGATGAAGCTCATTATCTCCATATCTAGGGTCAATGATCTTTTCTTCATTTGTACAGGTCACAAGACCACTTATCCAGAGAGGACTGATGCTGACAGCAGTGGGCCTTGGAATATGTGGCCCCAATCACTTGCTGCCCCATTGATGAAATGTGCCTCTACCAAGGTCACAGCCCTTCCTGCATGGTCCCCACCTGATGTCTTATCTATGAGGGTAAGGCAACATGAAAAGATGCTCAACATCAGGGAAACACAAATCAAAAATACAATGAGATATCACCTCATACCTGTCAGAATGGCTGAAATCAACAACATAAGAAACAACAGGTGTTGGTGAGGATGTGGAGAAAGGGGAACCCTCTTGCAAGGGTAGGAATGCAAACTGGGGCAGCCATTCTGGAAAACAGTATGGAGGTTCCTCAAAATGTTAAAAATAGAACTACCCTATGATCCAGCAATTGCACCACTAGAATACAAAAATACTAATTCAAGTGGATATGTGCACCCCAGTGTTTATAACAGCAGGATCTACAATAGCCAAATTATGGAAACAGCCCAAGTATCCATCGACGGATGAGTGGATAAAGAAGATGTGGTATATATACACAATGGAGTATTACTTGGCCATAAAAAAGAATGAAATCTTGCCATTTGCCACAACATGGATGGAGCCAGAGGGTATTATGCTAAGTGAAGTGAGTCAGTCAGAGAAAGAGAAATATCGTGTGATTTCATTCATATGGGCATTTAAGAAACAAAACAAATAAGCAAAGGGGAAAAAAAAGAGAGATGGAAAGGCAAACCAAGAAAGAGACTCTTCACTATAGAGAACAAACTGCTACCAGAGGGGAGCTGGGTGGGGGGAACCAGGTGATGGGGATTAAGGGGCGCATTTGTTGTGATGAGCACCAGGTGTTGCATGGAAGCCTTGACTCACTATATTGTATATGTGGAACTAATGTCACACTGTATGTTAACTGGAACGTAAATAAAAACTTTACAAAGTAAAAAATAAAAAATAAAATCCAAGGTACAGAAACAAAAAAAGAGTAAAAAAAAAAAGATAAAATCCGGTCATTTCAGCCCAACCTGAGACAAGTCTGACATGCCGTTTTAGCTCCAGAGCTCCCCGGGTGGTGGCTGAGGCCGCTGTCAGTCCTATATTCCATCCCAACTTCTCTCTGCATAGACCGTTTCCTTTCCTACTCCCACACCCTTCCAGTCATGTAGATTCCTGCCTGCTACCTGCCTCAGAGTCCACCTCCCAAAGAACCCAACCTCTGACACTGACCATGACCCCATTTCGTCAGCTCATCAGCTTGTCTGGGAAGACAACCCTACCCAGTACTATAAGGCCAAAGGTTCAAAACCCATGTGAATCATTAATTTCATATAAATAAAAGCCTTATTCAAGGAACAGAAATGGAAACCCCAGTCACAGGACAGCTTTCCT
The DNA here is from genome assembly GCF_011800145.1 of Mirounga leonina. NCBI lineage: Eukaryota > Metazoa > Chordata > Mammalia > Carnivora > Phocidae > Mirounga > Mirounga leonina. The sequence goes on from NW_023270453.1 coordinate 4,627,976, forward strand.
CCAACCATCTCCTCCCAAAGGGAGACGCACCTATCTTTAGGCACTGGGTCAGGACTATTACCTCCAAGGAGGGCCACATGCAGTGCTGGGAAATACAGGAAAAATAAATGTAATCTCTGACTTCTAAGAATTATGCACACATAAAAATGTAACTCCTAGGGGGAAAAAAATGAGGGGGAAGACCCAAAGAAGAGCAAAATATTTAAAATGTGATGGTATCAATAAAGAATATTTTCATAAGGGTCTTCATACCCCACTCACTAGTCCCAACTCCATCTTCACCTAAGAGGTTTTTTCCAGCTTGTCCAATTGTATTGACCTAAAGGCTGTGCACACATTGGGCACATTTGCATGGGGTAGGGGAGGAACTGACATCCTCCTTCGCGGGTTTATATGTTCAGCTACAAGAGGTAAAGACAAGGCACAAGACCAACGGACACAATTTTCCTGGGGTTCTGTGATTTCCTCTGACTTCAAGCAAGCCATTTTACCTTTCTGTGTCTTAGGTTCCAAATACGTGAATATTGGACATGATATCCTAAAGCTCCTCTAGTTAGGGGATTCTATGCTCCTTAAATATTAGTAAAAATTAAATTTTGGAAATTGAGAAAATTTACATAATACTTGAATTTTGGGGGCAAACCACAGAATCTCCCAACACTCAGATAATCACTAAATTTATATGGAATATAAGTTTAGAAACTGGATAGTTTGTTTGTTGTGTATGATGGGAATACATTCTCACAAAGAATAAATTTCCATTTGAGTGGCATGCATACCAATCATGACATGGAAGTAAATATGAATTAAGTTCTGAATTTCCAAAACTTCCTTCCCATTCTCTACTCTCAAAATCTGAAATCAACTGTCATCTTGTTTGTTACAAGGGCTTGAGGTCAGGATCAAGTGCTAAGGTTTAACCGAATACGCCTACAAGGTTTCCTATGAACGCTGTGAACTGAATTGCCTTAAAAAATAGGATATGGAAGAGACCAGGGTATAAGGAAGCTAAAGCCAATAGATACTTTTCTTTGCTTAGTAGGTAGGCAAGAATTTAAAAGAATGATAATATACACTGCTGATGAATTGTGAAGAAAAATGTGCTGGTCCAGCAGGATAAGTTGGCAATATGTAGCAGAAGCTTTAAAAATAGTCATATTCTCAATGCTGAAAAATTCTAATTATAGAAATCCACCTTCAAGCGATAATTTAACACCAGTATTCACAACTGTGCTGTTTTTAATAATGGAAAAAAATGGATACAACCCGAATGTTTTATAATAAAAAATTGTTTCAACTACAATATTACTATAAAATCACATACTATATACAGCCACTGAAAATACTAATAGAAAATTCTGTTGAGTGCAATAGAAAAATGCTCATATTATTCAACTTAATGAGGAAAATAAGCTACAGAATAATACAAATATGAGATAATTTTGTGTAAACACACACATACACACACACAGAGAGACGCACACACATGCATGCACGCATCCAAAAAAGCATGGAAGGAAATAGAAGTACAATATCTGGGAAGTTATTTGATACATGTTTACCTCCTTTTTTTTGCTATATTTATTTTTGAATCCTTGTTCAATTAATATGAATTATTGGCTAAATGATTTAGTAACTATTTCTAATGGCCTTTCATAAACATCAAGTTCACATTCAAAATAAGGCCCTCAAAGCTACAACTGACATTATGAAATTAGCCATCAGAAAATATGATGGATAATATTAGAATATTTGAAAATACTGAAAAATATTTGAAAATATCAGAATATTATCAAAATGTGAAAGCCCAAGAATTTCAAGAAGCTACTTTGAAGAAATTTTCTTAATAGACAATCTTTTAAAGTACCTCCTTTAACCCTTTCTGAGACTAATCTGAATTCAAGTTTTATAATATGAAACACACACACATACACACAGCAGAAATGACCCAAATCCTAAGAGTGGTTATCTCACTATATATTGTCTTTCTTTCTGAAGTAGGTATATATTATTTCTATAATCACAAAAAACCACTTGCATTTAAAATATCACTTTCACATGCTATAAGGAAATGATTAGTGATGAGATGAAACATTTGTCTCCTACTTTCCTGTTTTTCCTATATTTTCCAAATAAAGCCCTATACTGCTTTCATAACTAAAACAAAAAACAAAAAACAAAAACCCACTAGAAATACACAAATAAAATGGTCCCAAGTTTCAAAGTTTGATCAAAATTTTGAAGCTTTGGAAAGAATTTAAATGATCATTGGAATTTCGGGTGGTATGTTTGTCGTTGCTTTAACTAACAGAAATACAAAACTTAGTATAAGCAGTTGTCACCAAACAGGATCTGCTGTGTACATGCGTGGAAGGGTCATAATCCAAACATGATTCTGACAGACAGAGACATGCCACCGCCATCATGCCAGCATTATTAACCACCACCACTGTTGTAAGCCCTTCATTTAACACTACTCCACGTACACATCTTGATTTTCCTAAAAAGGCAGAAACATTTTGGGGCACCTGGGTGGCTCAGTTGGTTGAGCGGCTGCCTTCGGCTCAGGTCATGATCCTGGAGTCCCGGGATCGAGTCCCACATCGGGCTCCCTGCTCAGCGGGGAGCCTGCTTCTCCCTCTGACCCTCCCCCCTCTCATGTGCTCTCTCTCTCTCATTCTCTCTCTCAAATAAATAAATAAAATCTTTAAAAAAAAAAGGCAGAAACATTTTAAAAGCCAGATATTAGGCATTTTTGCATCCTTAGCAAAAGCATTGTTCAGTCTTTATAAAGTCATTGGGCTCTGGGCATGTCATATCAAAACACTCTTCAAAGATGATGCACAACATTAAGTAACTGAATGTACTAGAGGAAAAGCTTTAAACAAAGATAATTCATTTTCCTAGATTAAAAAACTTTCCCTGAGGGCTGTTTTGCCTCTAAGAACCACACTTACTGCATAATACAATTAAATATCTCCTCTAAAATATCACTTAATGATATTAAAAAAAAAAACAAGAAAAATACAAGAACCCTCAACGTCTTGAGTTTAAAAATTGTCTTCCTGAGAAGAATCTGTTCTTTTTTCTTATTAACACAATCATTTTGAAAACAATGTCATGCGATCTATTTCTTCTAATTTTTGGCTATTCGAACAAAGTATCAGAAATTTAATGCATCATAGCACATTCTAGCTGATCTTTGCAAAACTTGACGTACACTGTAAATTCCAAAAACGCTGGGGTGCTTGGGTGCCCTAGTCGGTTAAGCATCTGCCTTCAGCTCAGATCCTGATACCAGGGTCCTAGGATGGAGGACCCTGCTCAGCAGGGAGTCTGCTTCTCCCTCTCCCTCTGCCCCTCCCCCCTGCTCATGCTTGCGTGCTCTCTCTCAAATAAATAAAATCTTTAAAGAATAAATAAATAAATTCCAAAAATGTCAAAGCAAGTACTGGGTGGCCTCTTTCAGATAAACTTATTCTCACTTAGTACCATTTACCAGGTACTTACAATTTCCATTTCCGAGAATGTGATGGCACCAACTGATTTAGAACTTCCTCTCACCGTTTGTGACTGACATTCTCCTAGCTACTGGCCCCACCACATTCTTCCTACAATCCTCCCTGGCTCCTGGTGCCCAAGCTCTCTGGCCTTCCTCCTAAGTCCTAATCACTTCTGTTCATTCCGCCTCCTCCTCCGCTGGCTTTCAGATCAAGTGTCCCTCTTCAAGGAAGCCTACCCTGATGACCCAGATGACACTGGTTCCCTCTTGTCCCCTCTCGTGGCCCACAGCCTCCTGTGCCCCGTTCCCAGTACTTCTTACACCACCAGTCCTTGTCACTAAGGACTGATTTTCAATTGATTAACCCTGTTCCCACCCAAGGCAGGGAGTTCCTTGGAAGCAGGGGCTAAGTATTTACTGACCATTAAATCCCTGGAACGTAGCATGGTGACAGAGGTAGAAAGCTACTCCATTAATCTTTTGCAATTTTGATTGAATGAACTTCATTCCAAAGAGAATTTCCATGTTGTAGACACACTTTTAGTCAAATACCTATATTTGTGTCTCTGCTTAAATGTCAGCTCAAAATGGTCTTTCTGGAACACCTCCCATCCACCGTTCTGTATCACCTGACCACACTTTATGCTCTTTCAAACTACTTATCACGCCCCCGACATACATTTATCTGTTTACTGTCTGTCTACACTGCCCACATGAAAGCTCTGGGAGAGCATGGCCTTGTTGACTTTGTCCTTTGCTGTATCCTAAGGACAAACAGCAGTTTCTGGCACATGGTAGGCAATGAATAAAGATTTGTTGAATGAACGAATGAATGAATGAGCTGGGTATGCAGGGAAAGCTGCACAAACAGGAATCCCACTCCCATACCCTGATCTCTACTTTCTGATAATCTCTGCCCATCTGTTGCTAGCTTTTCAAGGTAAAAGATGTATTTCCATTTTCCTTTCTGTTTTCCAAATGCAAGCTACTCTGACATCAGTGCTATTTCAGTTAGTATATAAAAACAAGTACCCTGCTAGAAACTGTGTCCAAAACAGTCCAAGATGCCAGAACAAATTCATTCCTTTCAACATTTCCAGGGCAACAGCGAACCCAAGATGACCTTCTGGTTCCCTTTTGCCAAAGTGCATTATAACCCTGCTCAAATAAATGCTCACCAGAAGCAGCTGAGCTCACCATATAAATGGAATTTAAATAACACACTTCCTATCTGGAAGCACTTTATATACAGTTTAAGAAATCTGATTTTATTGATAAATTTTAGTTTAGCAAAATCAAGCTACCAAAGAACCGTTTTAAAGTTAGTTTGCTGTACACGTTTTAAAAAGGGTGAATTTTGTGGTATGTGAAAGATCTCTCAATTAAAAATCCCACTTGAGGAACATTCTACAAAGTCCGTGATCAGTGTTCCTCAAAACTGTCAAGGTAATGAAAAAAAGGAAAGCCTAAGAAGCTATCACAGCCAAGATAAGCCTAAAGTGATAGAATAACTAATACAATAAGATATCTTGGATGGAATTCTGAAACAGAAAAAGAACATTAAGGAAAAACTGAGAAAAATCTGAATGAAGTATGGACACCAGTTGGTATTGGCTCATTAACTGTAACCAATATACCATACTAACACAAGACGCTAATAAGTGGGTGAAATGGTGTTGCCCGTATGGGAACTCTCTGGACCTAATTTGTGATAATTCTGTACCTTGAAAACTATCTTAAAATACAAAGTTAATAAAGAAGAAGACTTTTAGTTTCCTTTCTCATCTTGTAAGCTTAAGTGCTTACTACTTCCAATAACCCGAAGCTTCCGCAATAAAATCTTCGGTGCGCCATCATCTTAAGAAGTTCTGACTTCCCTTGTAATTTTCATCCCAATGCAATTACACTGAAGAAGTGTAAACTGAACCTCTGCTCTAGGCCCGATAGTGGGGTAGGTTTAAAGTGAATATAAAGATGGGTAAGATAAAATCCATGCTCTCTCAATATGAATACAACACCCAAGTCCCTAACCCCAATGCAGATGCTCTGTGTGGTAACAGCTAACACAGGCTGAGCACTGTTTTCAGCATATGTCATGGGATAAGCCTTTCAACCCTATCGACAACCCCATGAGGTAACTGCTATACTTATGCTCCCACAGAGGAGCACTTAGTGCCCTAGAGGAATGAAGCAACTCTCCCAAGAATGCTGAGCTAGTGAATGGCAGAGCCGACCTCAAACCTGGGGAGTTTAGTGAAGCACCAGGACTTCTAACCACGACACCACACAGCCTTCCAGGAGCATCTATCTGTGCACATGTAGAAGAATCCCTACCACCTGGGGAGTTTCCACAGATGCGGTGCCATTTGAGTTGTACCTTAAACGGCCAGTAGGATTTAAAAAAGGGTTAGAAGGACAGGGTCGAGGGAGGGGACAGATGATGCTACACGGGCAGGAGAGCCACCGTTCGGAGAACGTGGACTCGATGCTGGCATCACCCTAAGCACTTTACAGATAACATCTCACTGACTCCTCAGGACTCCGTGGTGTATGGGATGATAATTGTATCTGCATCTCACAGAGGAGGAAAGGGAGACCTGAAGTTACTTCCACGAGCAAATACTTTGCTGCAAAGCCAGGACTCAAATGAGGGCTCTCCAAATGCACAATCTCTCCACCACACTGCTTCTCTATCGCTTACTCATGAAAACAATACAAGGATATTAAAATTCTGTTTGCATACCGTTTTCTCAACTACTACAAATGTGGTGATTACATAAATGTGAGTGTGTGTGAGTGAGAGATGAGATGAAAGGATTTGGGCAGAAAGACTCCAGGGTATTAATAATGATTACAACTTTTGGTGGAGGGAATTAGTGATTTTTATCTTCCTCTTAAAATTTTTTTCTACTTTTTTCACATTTTCTCTTAGGAGTGTATGTTACTTTTATGTTTAGAAAAAAGCAACATAGCAAACTGTGATTGAACTGACTGAAAGTTTATGCTGCTGTAAAATGTTATCTGATTTCTTACTTTTTAATATTTTTAGCTCTTCCACCTACTTTTAAAAAATGGTAAACAGGGGCGCCTGGGTGGCTCAAACGTTAGGCATCGCCTTCAGCTCAGGTCATGATCTCCGGGTCCTGGGATCAAGCCCCATGTTGGGTTCCCTGCTCAGCGGGGAGTCTGCTTCTCCCTCTCCCTCTACTCCTCCTCCCTACTTGGGCACGCTCTCTCCTCTTTCTCTCTCAAATAAATAAATAAAATCTTTTTTAAAAAAAAGGTAAAAGGGTACTGCAGGTGGCACCTGGGTGGCTCAGTCGTTAAGCGTCTGCCTTCAGCTCAGGTCATGATCCCAGGGTCCTGGGATCGAGCCCCGCATCGGGCTCCCGGCTCCGCGGGAGGCCTGCTTCTCCCTCTGCTGCTCCCCTTGCTTGTGTTCCCTCTCTCTCTGTCAAATAAATAAATAAATAAAATCTTTAAAAAAAAAAGGGTACTGCAAATAGGCTATTTTCTCTGAAGGCTAAACCTCAGCTGAATGCCATCAGCAAAGGTACCAAGTGCCATAAAGGGGAAGAGGTTTAACTAAAGCTGTAGGCTCACCTGTACTCACAGTAAGATTAAGCTTACTGATTGTGAGAATGTCTCAAAGTCTCAGCTTTCCTTTTGCCAGGAGGGAAGTTTTACGGGAGGAAGGAAGAGACGTAGGTGAGGTCATTTGGGTCCAGGCATTTACTCAAATGGAGAGGTCTAGAGGGCAACGTGACCCTGGGTCAATGGATACCAAGTGCAGAGACAGAAGAAATGAGAAATGGATCCCAAAGATACGTTTGATCTCTTTGTTTCATCTGGGCTAAAAGCCTTAATGTGGATCCTTGAGGGGAAGATGGCCCATGATCCATCTACTTTTATTTCTTTTCCCAAGTTTTCAGGATTTGATCAGCACCTGCTGCATGCCAGATGTTTACTTGTGGTTACATTATCCCTACTCCTCAACACTGCCCTCTGAGGGAAGGATATGATCTCCCCATCTTACAGATGAGGAAACTAGAGACCAGGGAGGCTGACCCTTCATAATATCACCTGACTTGTATGTGACTGCAGGACCCAAGATGAAAAGCTGGTTTTGTCTGGCCCAAGTTCTCTGCATTACAAAACCTTGCCTGCCCTGGTATCATAATGGGGAATCATGGGCTTTGGTGAAAAACGTCAATGTCTCTGGTAATTAGAGGAAATCTGAAGTATTGCCCACCTACGAAAGGAAGTGAAGATTTAATCTAGTGCAACTGATCGCAGCCCCCTTGCCCAGGAAGATGCCCCTGTCACTCATCCTTGGGACAATTTTTCTCCATGTGTAGACTCTCTCTCAAGCCTGGCCTATGTCCGCTGTCTATGGTTCCAGAGAAGCCAGAGAGATGTATCTTGTCACTCCATCCTGTTACATTTCTATGTTGGCAAAATACAAGATCATTCTTCTCCTTCCAGAGAGCAAAAGGCAAATGAGGCTACTAGGTTTCTAAACTACAGTCTTATATGGCCTCAGAATTCTCCCTCGCATAAATACATGCTGATACGCTAACTCGGAAGCCAAGAAAAGAAACTATAAATAGCCCCAGTTCCAGCCAGCAGAGGAAGCGGATCCTGTAGTCATGCCAACTTGTACATAGAAGCATAAGGATGGATTCTTCAGGGCACATCTTTTCCTAAAGCCTCATCTATCTATACGCAAGGAGAATACCATGAAGAACAACACCTTTGTCAACAATGAACCGAAAGTCTTCTCATCAAGTTATGCAAGTCAGAGAAAGGTAAAATTCACAAGTGAGACTCCTGGGGGAAAATTGGGTGTGGGTGACTTGTCTGAACTAAAAGAGTTTTAATGTCATTCTTTCATGGGGAAGTACAATTTAAACACATGAGTGCCTGTGTTTACTAATAAGCAAAAGAAAAATAACTCCGTATGCAATAAGGCCTACACAAAAATTTAAATACCAAACTAAAACACAAGCTGCACAACTAAAATACCTTGAAAAAAACCTGATCTGATTTCAGCTTATCTTTACCCAAAGATCCTAAAAAGATTTACTAAAAAGATGTAAATATGCATATCTTACTGCGGCAAATTCAGAATAATCAGATTACCAAAAAAACTGTATCTGACCACCAAAGTCCAAGTTTTATTTAACAACAATGACCAGGTATGTTATAGACTAAATGGAAAGAAGGTGGTGCTGGGGGGTGGGGTGCAGGGTGGGAAGACCAGTGCCACTAGTTCAACCATCGAAGAGCTCATTTGGTCACCCTCCCTTTTACCCAGGGGCACGGAGGGTCCTTATTGATAATCACGGGATAAATATCAACTCTCTACAACAATTCACAAGACAGCCAGGGCTGCCATGAGGCTGCATACAAGCTCTTTCTGTCTCCAGAACTCACAACACGATCTTCATGTTTTCTGATATTCTCCTGAAAGGAGCAGGGGGGAAAAGTTACTGATACTTATTTCAGGGTATTAAGTTTCCATTGCAATGGAAATGCTTGTAGTTCCTCAGCTGGTAGAAAAACCATTCTACAGTAAGGCCTAGGAAGTTATGATTTATTTCTGCGCATGTCTCAACTGGAACACAGAGTTGCCAGGTCTGGGTCTCTCGGTCTGTCTCTCTCTTTCCGTCTGTCTCTCGTTTTAAAATGGCAGAGTGAAGAGCTCCATGCTGCCCTGTATTTGGCCATTTCCTCTACCCTCATCCCTGCGGGGCTTGGCAGCTTATTCCAGAGCCACTTTCCAGTGGCTCAGAGGGTCTCTGTTTCAAACAGACTTGCTAATGGAAGCACCTTCTAAGTCCTGGTCCCCATGGCAACACTAAGGCCAGACCTGACAAACTTCAGAGCAGAATGCAGCAGAAGCAGAAACAGTGATTCCGATTTCACGGAATTTTTGCTAGCGCTTACATCTCAAGTATATATGGACCCTCACACCCAATATTCTTACTTCCAGCCAAAGATGTTTCTATCATCCATGCTAAATGAAACAAGAAAAAGGAAAACGAACCCCCACCAAATCACTGTCTCTTTTGTGACCTTATGGGATCCCAAAGAAATAAATAAGAATAAAAAGAATCAAAATAGAAGAGATTGTGTTGGGCAATCAGATCCTCGAGGACATGACCCCAGTCCGATTGAGCTCTATGACTTTCAGCATCTGACATGTGTGTGAATGATGATAGACAGGAACAAATCAGATGTTTAATAAACATTTCCTGAATGAGAATGAATCTGAGAAGTTTTCTTACTACCTGGGCTCTAACAAAGACTAATAAGGTAGAGTTAGTGCCTACAGTACCATTTCAAAGGATTTAAAACTCCCTGTGAAGATCACTGACAACAAATATCACACATACACATGCCAAGGATCACGTGCGCTGATTATGAAGGTAAAGTCCTCAATCCCTACAGACTGACCACTGAAAAGAAATTGCACATACAATGCAGTGACATCATCTCTACATTACCCCAATTCAACCCTACATCCTCAATAACCACCACCAAAAAAAGGAGAGAGAGAATCTGGGATGTGTATCCGTGTGCACTTATTGTCAGTAACCCCTCCCCCAATAATTGATGCTTTTCTTTCCTTACCCTGTTTATAAGCCAAATATACATACGCTTATATGATTGTTTGGTAAACACTATGTGATCAGGATTGGAGTGCACAATTTTCCTTGGCATCCTAAAAATGACTCTGATGAAGACGTAAAATGTGTTCTCATCTACAATATGCTGATTTCAGAATTCAATCCAGTCTTAACCCTCTGACCTTGTCTGCAGCAAGAACTCACATCCACACCCAACCCCGTCCCTGTGCAGGTTCCTACTGTAAAGCATACAGGGTGCTTTCTTTCTACTGGACACCATAATAATCTGGTGGAGGGGGTGGTAATTTTATTTTTAAAAAGGCAGGAGACTGGAGCCCCCTGTCCCTGGGCAGTGCCTCTGGGCATGTGTGTGAGTGGGTGGGTGTGGTGTAAATTGCCCGCATGCGTGTGGGGAAAGAGATCTGAAGACTTAATGAATAATGAACCTGTTAACTTTAATAAAATGAATGTTCCTCATAAAACATTTTGTTCCTGATGTTGATTTGGTATTTCAATAATTCTAACCTTTTCTCCATACATAATAGTTTAATTCCGACCCAACCTACACATCATTTGACTCCCATCCATCTTGTTTATTTACTCTGCAACAAAGTAAACCAACAGAGTAAAGGTAAACCACCTATATGCTGGAGAGGGCAGATCTTTCAAGTTTCTGCTACTTTGAGGCCATTAGTTAAGAGAGATACCCCAGTATCAAACTAATGTCAATGCAGAACTTAACAGCAACAGTGACTATCTGTATTTCAAACAACATTACATAAATTTTGACACTGGCCACATAATTACATTGTGTTTAATATTAAGAAACACGGAAAATGGAATATTCTTTAGATTTATTTAAAAGGATTTAAAAGTAAGACCCTATAGTGATGTAAAGTCTCATCAACCAGATGAAATGGTTTTACTAGTCTCTAGCTGAAGGTGGTTAATAGGTTTATCTTATTTTTTTAAGATTTTATTTATTTTTTGAGACAGAATGAGAGAGAGATTGAGAGAACAAGTGGAAGGAAGGGCAGAGGAAGAAGCAGACTCCCTGTGGGGCAGGGAACCCAGCATGAGACTCGATCCCAGGCCCCTGGGATCATGACTGAGACACCCAGGCGCTCTAATGAAAGGTTATTTCATTTATAAATTATATGTTAATATTTTATTTGTAAATAATTGTTATTTCACTGGTGCCGTAACACTCTTCACTTTGCTTTGTGTGTCTTAATTTATATCTTTATTTTTTAGGTCTTGAAAACAAAATAAAAAGTCTCAATTCTTTAAAATGAAAAAAAAAAAAAAAAAGATTTAGAAAGCAGTATTGAAGTCAGTTCCAGCTACTTGCTCCCAGCACAAAATAATTTAAAATGCCGAACACAGTATAGTTTTAATATATAATGCAATGAATGATGTCATACACTGAATTGTGACCACCTCAGAATTCATATGTTGAAGTCCTAGCCCCAAGCACTGCAGAATGTGACTGCATTTGGAGATAAAGCCCTTAAAGAAGTGATTAAGGTAAAATGAGGTCATAAGGACGTGCCTTAATCCAATTTGACTGGTGTCCTGGACAGAGATACCTGGGATGCTCAAGCACAGAGGAAGTCCATATGAGGATAAAACAAGAAGGGGGCGATCTACAAGTCAAAAGGGAAGCCTCAAGAGAAACCAAACCTGCCAACACCTTGATCTTGGACATCTAGCCTCCAGAACTGTGCAAAAATAAATTTCTGTTGTTTAAACCAAAAATAAATAAATAAATAAATAAATAAATAATAAAATGAATTTGTTTTTTAACATTTGTATCAGTTAAGGGAAAAGTTTAAAGGTCAAGCTCAACAAATCTAAATTGTATTTAAATTTGAACCAGTGTTAGAAAGAACAGATAGCTGGTACACGTACTCCTCCACAGTGACTGAATCATGCAAAACAATAAAGCAAATCTGAAGTCAGAAATAAACGTGTCTCAAATTCCCATCTTCAAAGGTACTCAGTTTTACTTGTCTTGAGCAATGATAAGATTAAACCAATTTTCAAAGTATTCAAAAGGTAAACTATTATAGCAGTGTCTGGATGGCTCAGTTGGTTAAGTGTCTGCCTTTGGCTCAGGTCATGATCTCAGGGTCCTGGGATGGAGCCCAGAGTTATGTTGTGTTGTTGTGTCTGACTCCCTGCTCAGCGGGGAGTCTGCCTCTCCTTCTCCCTCAGCCCCTCCCTCAGCTCATGCTCTCTCTCTCACTCTCTCTCAAATAAATAAATAAATCTTTAAAAAAAAAAAAAGTAAACTGTTTGAATAGAGTTTCTATTAGTTACTATTATAGACTAGAGTCTCTGTTTTTCACTCTCCAGAAGTTTCTATTACTAGATTTTTACTAATAAAAGTACTCATTTAATAAAGGCCATTTGAGACTCACCAACTACAGCTTTCTTTTGGCAAACTACTTCTGCTACTACCAGTTCCCCCGAGCTTACTAATTTGCAAATATATCTGTGGTATTTTTATAGAAATGTAAAATCTAAACATTTAAAAGTCTCAGTGAATTGCCAAGCATTTTCAAAACCTACAAAAATATAACAAGACACAGCCCTACCACTGGATACAAACATCTAAATATCAACAAAACACACAATGTCCTTGCCTTCCCTGTTAAGAAAACATGTGATATTCAACAGTTAAAAAGTATGCTTCCCCATATTCAAAACCCCCAACATTCATTATACAACGCTAATTGCAAAGGCAGAAAATATTAAACAATGAACTTGATGGTATAAGGAATCCTAAACCCTCCCAAAAAAGTTAAAACCAAACTCAAAGTTTCTATGGCCTACAGCTCCTAGGCACCTCTTCCTTAATATGTTCCAGAATCTTCCAATCATGAATACATCTCTTACCTGTGGGTCTCCTGTAAGGACATACACACTGTCCTAGAATAAGCCACTGGCCTAAATGTTTTATTAACACCCTTCGTGCCAATATTTATAGAGTTTACCAAGTACCAGGCAGGGTGCTAATATAAACCTTAGGATTTGATGAAATATCTTTCCTTCATCTACATCACTTTTTTTTTTTCATTTCTCACAATAGCTTTATAAGGTAAGCCCTTTAATTTTCCCCCATTTGAAGATAAACTGAAACTCAGAAGGGTTCAGTCACTTGCCCAAAGTCAGACCACGACTGGGGAGATTTGGGAGCACAGACTTGAACTCACGCAGTCTGACTCCCAGAGTCTGGGCTTGGAAGAGCTCAGCAATTCTGCCATGAATGGCCAACATCGACACGCTAGTCTCATGCTTGTCAATTAAATAGGACACACACTGAGCATAAAGTAAAATATTTGTAGCTTTTAGCAGTGGATGCTGATGACACTAATAGAAAAATACAATTGTGATAACAAAGACAGTCTGGTATGGTGTAGTGGGCACAGGACACAGGGGTTAAAATCCTGCCTCTGCTATCTTCTAGCTGGGGAACCTTGGGCCTAATTTCTGTGAACTTCTGTTTCCAGTATCAGAAGATACTGTATCACCGGAAAGAAACAATGTATGAAAAAAACGCATGAAAAACTAGAAAGCATCGGGGCAAATGGAATCTAAGGGGAACTGTGAAAATTCAAGGTAAACATATTTTCAATCAACTACTCAGAAGGAAGTGTTAGCCCTTCATACCTTGAAAGATGTCACTCTTGGAATTCCCCTACCCTCCCACCTTGCCCTACCCTTCATTAGAAAAACACAGGGTATGATAAAGGATCCATGATCTCTATGAAGTGTCTGCTTCCTTCTGCACAGTGTGCAGGGGACAAAGAGACATTCGTATAAGCATCGCATACAATGGAAGTCCAGTATTTCCATGGACAACTGGCTTGCCCAGCGTCCTTTTCAACGTTGTCAGATAATATCCCCAAGCCTCCTTCTTTGGTTGACTTGCATGTCCTCGGCTCTAATCATGCCATCCATCTGCCCTTGCACACCCACATTTGACCAAGCTGGTCCTTCATCCTTGTCCACAGAAATTGGTCCAAAAGATGGCACATGAACTAAGGAGGTCACATAAGAGTCCTACTCTGAGGTTCACTGACCTGGAATTAGAAAGAGTGAAAAGAAAGAAGCAGCCTTTTATTCTCTGTTGTCCAAGCTGGCAGGAAGGGGGCCTGGAGCTTGCAGTTGCCATGTCCCTGCCTACGTGGGGAAATCTTGTCTGCTAAAAGCGAATCCAACACCGATGTGGAGAGACACAGTCCTGCAGCATCTTGTCCCCTCCAATAATATCCATGCCTTTTACACTGATGGGGGGCAACAGATCCCCTTTTGCTTATGTAAGTTTGAGATAGGATTCTGACACTCACAACCAAAAAATCCTAACTTGTCACAATCCCCTTTCTAAAGGCCAGCCCTTATATTTCCTGGATGGAGAAACTGAGTGAAACATATGCCAGAAGGAACCCCAATTCTCAGCAGACGACAAGACTGTATGTCCTTAACAGGTCTACCCAATTCCACTTGCCACATGTCCTGTGCTGTTAAGCATAAAGGGCGGTTATCACTACAAAGGTCTGAAAACAAGAACAACAACTTTGTTGGGATGTGTGCCAAGCATGCTTTCGAAGACAAAGCCAGTGGTACTAAATAGAACATAGGCAGGGTCAAACATCTCACAAACTGGCAGAGGAGTCTTTCCACTGAATGAGGATTCCAAGCAAAAGTTATCATTATTACTTGAAAAATACAATCTAGATCTCAATATGTTAATTTCCCCTAATTAGTAATATTCTCAAACAGCTCTTTATATTCCCTGAAGGTATCTAGTGTTGTGGTAAAGCCTAGCAATACTATATTCAAGCCAAAAATAACCACTGTCAAGAACATGACTTACTGCTTATAAAAAACACTGTATGCTTAACTCATTGAAAAAAAAAAAGAACTTAAGTTACTGGTTTCTAAAACTGGTGTAACTCTCTGTTCTGCCTTTAGCACACTGGTGCTGTTCAAATGTTGTTAAGGCCATAATAATTAGATTTAGCTAGGCTTCTTGTCCCCACGGGGCTTTTTTCAGAAAACACACATAACGCACATACAATGCTGAAACTTTCTAATTTTATACCGTCAACCTGGGGTGGCTTCACATAAAGACTACGATTTGATCATTTAAAAAATATACAGGCAACACATACGGCCATCAACACATATTCCTACATGGATATATTTACATACCCATTCCCAGGTCAACAGGCTTCATTCACCCCCTAAAGTGGACCTCATTCTCTTTTCCACCCTCCTCTACCTCGTAACAAACAGCCTTCTGATATTTCTCCTGGGAAGTCACCACTTTTCTCTCTCTTAGTCCACGGGCCTTCTGTCAAGTTGACTCTCCTCCCACCTTTAGAAAGAGCACACAGCTTAGGTCTGGCCCATCAGTAGATCATGGGCCACTTGAGCAATTAGCTCATGGCTACATAGTCATTCAATCAGAGTCAACGAGATACGACTCAACTTGGAAGGATGTAGGTCCAGAGCTGTTGGGAACCATCTTGTCACACCTAGAACGGAGAATGAAGCAAACATGGGAGAAAGTAGAGATGAGAGACAAAAAGAAATCAAGCGCTCAGTGACATGTGAGTCACTCCAGTCACTGACACCTGGGCTTCACAGTTAAGTGGGCCCCCAAATTACCTTTTTGCTAAGCCATCCTTGGTCATGTTTACAGTCTCCTGCAAATGGACAGTTCTAACTGATGTACCCTTTTGTTGTGGTTGTTTTTCAGATCAGGACTGGGAAATTGGAGGAAGGATGTGAATAAATGAAAAAGCTGGTACTATAAATGTAAGTGATCAACAGGGAGGCAAATACCATCACCAAGTAGAATTTTCTAATAAAAAAGCTTATGTATACTACCTAGTGTAAAATATAGTATAAAATATCCACCTTCCATTACATAAACATTTGGACGAAAACCTAAAATTGAGCAAAATACTCTGAAGTTGAACTCAATCAGAGGACTTTATTCAGAGGACAGTATTTTTACCATACGATTATGCTTTTATCCTCATTCTCTACATTGTACTTTAAAATGAAAATAGATCTGGGTAGAGGAATCATGAGCTAACCTTTAAGTGAGCATATATTAATTTTATGACCAGGAAAAAAAACCTATTTTAAGCATAAAACAAGAATGAAAGTAGCAGATATTTTAAGTGGAATCACCTAGTAAACACGCAGGTGTCCCGAACAAAAGAACCACTCATTGCATACAAAGCTTTTCTAGCTGGACCAAAACACTGTCACACCATGTACTGCTGACCATCTTTAAATCAAACTTATTTCTTTTTCTAATACATGTTGGATACATCAAACAGGAAGAATTGGTTTCTTTTAAACTGCCACAAAGGCAACAGTATTATCAGTACCAATTCTCTCTGAAATTCTATGCTACTGTAGCTAATGATTGGTATAATCGGGTTATTCAAGCTAGCCCGGGTACCTTTTATTATGTATAGTTAAGTCACCATTTATTTATGTATAGTTACCATTTATTATGTATAGTTAAGATGGGGATTATGAATGAACTAATAGAAGAAAATAGTTGTTTTTCAAATTTCTGGGCTGTAAAGAGACTATAGAAAAGAAAGGGGTCTCCAGATCAAGCACATTTCATAAGGTCTTTGCAGGGAAACACAAGCCCCAACCAAATTAACATCATTGATTATGTAAATCATTCACCAGGAGCTTCTATCTGGGGAAAATAATACATGTTTGCTTTCCAAAATGGATTTCTATAGTCCAACTAATTGTCTACTAAGTCACCTAGGCCAGGCTTCCAGTTAGTCCAGTCATCCAGTACCGGATGCACCCTGGTGAAAGAGAACCCAGAGGTTGTATTCCAATGTTTAAGTCAAGTTGGAAAGCTGAGCAGACAAAACGGATCTCTTAGCTCCTGAGGTCAGAGAATGAAAAAAAAAAATGGCAGTATAAAGTGATTGATGTATTCTAAATATAGCTTCAGGAAACAAACCAAAAAAAAACCCAAAAAAAACAAAAAACGAGATGGGTGAGAAGGACTCAAATCTAGACTGAGATTTCAAGAAATCACATTTTTGCTGAATGAAGGTCCTTTTGTGTAAGACGCTTTGCTCAAAATCAATTTCTAGGGGAAAAAAATAAGTTAATTATCTGTTGATTATGGATTTTTCTTGTAGCTCGATTATTCCACAACAGCACCTCTCAGCCTCGATCAACAGCCTCCCCAGCTCTGCTTCACAAAAGAAGTAAAAAAAACAAATCCAAACAAACAACAGCAACAACGACAATCCAGCTGTATGGAATATGAAACATGTACATGGTTATCTTTTAGAAGTGGAGGTACAGCAATGATTCCTCCAACATTTCCAACCCAAAGAGATTTAAAGGCAAAATCTAGAGTAAAGTACCCCGAATGGGGGTGGCAGGTGGCCTGGGGAAACTTGCTGAGAAGATGCATTTGTTTGGTAAGCATGTAGCTTTCACTGGGGTCTTACATTTGTTTGATAGGGCGCGTGTCTTAAAGGCACATTCGCCTAGGGAATGTGCTGTTTTCCCCTGGATTGTAGATTTGTGATGACGGAGATTATGAGCGAGCTGAGGTGCTCCCCCCAGCATCTATCCCCCTGTGCCGTGTGTTTTATTAGCCTTACTTTCCAGAGGAGCTGCGGGTTCATGTAACTTTACCAGGTCACACAGGTACTGAGAAGCTGAGCCTCAAATAAAATAAGCACTATTTTCCACAGTCTGCTCAAGCATCTCTGAGAGGAGCTGCAGAGTTGAGTAGACTAATGAGAAGGAAAATGATGGCTGTGCTTCCCCCCCTCACCCTCTGCAGCACCCCCACCTAATCTGTACTGATTTTCCCATAAGAAGCTGAGAACTATTCTAAACAACTTGACCTCTACGAACAGGGTGGGGATGACCTAGTCAGGGAGGGTGGAGTGGTGGCTGCAGGCTCTAGAGACTTTCCAGCTTCATTCTCAATAATTGGGAAGGAAAATGGGAAGAACTGGGATCTAGAAGTTTTAGAGACCTCAAAGTATTTCCCAAGCCTTGCTCATTTCATTTCTTTTCTCTCCCCTACTCCAGAGAGATCTGAGGGCCCTCGACAGCTTTTCCTCCTTCTTTGTCAGCCTGAACTATACCTCATAAACCAAAAGGGTTAGTGCGCAAATAAACTAGCCCCCAAATAATGAAGTGTTTATAATCTCTCAAACATACATCCAGGAAGATTTATAAGTTTGCCGATTAAAACAAAGGAACTCCTGGGGTGCCTGGGGGGCTCAGATGGTTAAAGGTCTGACTTGATTTTGCTCAGTTCATGATCTCAGGGTCATGAGATCGAGCCCTGTGTTGGGCGCCCACTCTGAGTGTGGAGCCTGCTTAAGATTCTCTCTCTCCCTCTGCTCCTCCCCCCGAATTCTGTGCGCACTCTGTCTCTTTCTCAAAAAATAAAAAATAAAAATAAAAACAAGGAACTCCTAAATACATGTGGTTATCAATTAATTCATATTTGAACTGCCTTGATTTTTAAGATTTGGTACTGTTAACATATAATGGAAATACTTATGACCTTAATAACAACAGCAGGTTACATTAATCATGTAATCCCTAAAATAATCTATCAAAAGAAATGTGCATACATTTATACATATGTGTGTACTATCTATAGTCATACCTATTATGGATATAGGATCAATCTATATTTAAAGCTTGCTATTTAAAGCTTGCTTTTTAAATTACATAACTTTCTCAGTAGACTCTTTTTGCTCTAAAATCTAAAATAAAGCACAATATGTCTGACCCAGAAACCTCCAAATCCTTGAACCATAGAAGTATAAACATCTATGGTCAAACTAATGTCAGTTTGAAGGGAAATAAGAAGGCCTATGGCTTTTGTTAATAAATACACTGCCCTTTAAAATGTCCCACGCTGGGGCGCCTGGGTGGCTCAGTCATTGGGTGTCTGCCTTCGGCTCAGGTCCTGATCCTGGGGTCCTGGGATCGAGCCCCATGTCGGGCTCCCTGCTCGGCGGGAAGTCTGCTTCTCCCTCTCCCACTCCCCCTGCTTGTGTTCCCTCTCTGGCTGTCTCTCTCTCTGTCAAATAAATAAATAAAATCTTTAAAAAATAAAAAATAAAATAAAATGCCCCACGCTAACCGACAGCCATGAGAGTCCACCCTTATATGGTGTCAGTTGAGACAGAGTAGGTCCTGAGGAGTTTATTCGGACCCATGTATGTGAATAAGGTGCTGGAGAGATATGTAAACACGTCCCCTGCTCTAGAAGTAGACAGCACAGGTGTCCTACGTGGGGGACACAGGTGCGGTGACAGCGTTCTCTGGATTTCACACACCCATACTTACATGGCCTCATCTCCCACCCACCCAGCCACCAGCCCGAACAGATGGAGCATGCCATTTTCCCCCTCTCTTCCTGCCTTGGCACAGGATGAGCTCGCTCAGCCTGCCACATTCCTTCCCAGGTTCTTCTCCTAGGACATTTCCCCTCATCCTTCAATCTGCAGCTCAGACAGGACCTGGGAGAATTAATCAGTCCCTTGCCTTTGTATCTGCCACATTTTGAACTCACCTCTATTACAGAATTCATAACAATGGACTTTAAAGCACTAATCCATTTAATGCTTTAATATTTTAATCGAGAAGTCTTGCTATTTTTATTGAGCTATAATGGACGTATAACACTGTATTAGTTTTAGGCGTACAACATAATGATTTGAGATATGTACCAAACATCATCACAATAAACTAAGTAACATCCATCATCACACAAAGCTAGATTTTCCCTCCCCTCGTGAGGAGGATGTTTACTCTCTTGAAAGCTTTCAAATATACAATACAGTATTATTAACTATAGTCACTAGGCTGTCCGGTATATCCCCAGGACTTATTTATAATTGGAAAGAACTTGGTTATTTTATTTTCTATCTGGCCCAGTGCCTGACAAAGACACTCCACATGGGTTGTGAATAAACAAATGAATGGATACATACATGAGTAAATGAGGACCTTTAGAGAGAATGTAGTACAAATAAAATCTAGCAGAGTCAGAAAGTACATGCACACTTGGCCTGTCTCCAAGGTACTTTTCACACTGGCACAAACAAAAGCTCAGAGACGCTATTTCACAAAATAGTGGATACCTTCAAATCCTGAATCCAGAGTCACTTCTCGGCTTTGAATAAATAAGACTAAACACTGATAATTCAGTCCTGTCCTGAAACAACTGTGTTTGAAAATCAGGCCACATGCAATCTTTTTTTTTTTTTTAATCATTAAAACACAGTATATTACATTCATAGTACTTATCCCATCTTCAGGATGCTGATGCTTCGTATATTAACTGCAATAGAGAGAAACCATGGAAACGAGAGTAAAACAGTTTTGATTTGTTTTATAGGAAGACTGTAAACATCTCCCCAGAGCCCATTAGCATGCAGAGTTGTCTAACAAATATTAAGCAATTCTTCTTCCAAAAGAGGGTAATTAGACAGGGTAAAGGGCAGTGTCTCTTGGTAACCAAAATAACCTAATTTTCTCAAACAACTGCTCTCCTACAAACAAATGGCCTGAGGCAGAAAGAGAATGGCTGAATTTTAACTTATATGACCACTAATGACTACTCCCACTCAGGGGAAAATGGCTTAGTCAGCACCCCTGGTTACAAGGGGTTTGTGCAAATTCACTGAAAGAGCCACGATACAGTATTACGGTAAGTAGCTGTTTGGGCTATAAACCTTCTAACCTTTTTCAACTTGACGTCTGTGAGGAAAACCTATTTGTATTGTATTTGTACATGGTTTTTATTTTTTTTTTATTTTTTAAAGATTTTATTTATTTATTTGACAGAGAGAGACACAGCGAGAGAGGGAGCACGAGCAGTGGGAGTGGGAGAGGGAGAAGCAGGCTTCCCGCAGAGCAGGGAGCCCGATGCGGGGCTCGATCCCAGGACTCTGGGATCATGACCTGAGCCGAAGGCAGACGCTTAACGACTGAGCCACCCAGGTGCCCCTGTACATGGTTTTATTTTATATGTTGAAAAAGTCTTAAAAAAAGAGAGAGAGAGAGAAAAGTCTTAAAGGAGTTTTTTAATGCCAAGTTCTGGAATAAAGTTGCCAATAGAAAACATCAACCTCTGCCTCCCAGCTCTGTTTTATTAGGCACTTTGGCCTCAGAAATATCTTCCGAAGAGGCAGACAGGCAGGACGCCGCAGAGGGAATCTCCGAGAGAGAAATCACTCCTCCTCCGTGTGCTTTGGTTCAGTGGACACAGCTCACCCACCCCTGCCTCGGGTCCCAGGCTCTCACAGAGCTTCGGCCCTCAGCTCACTCAGCACTCTGCCCTCTCCCTCCCATCCCACCACTTCCCTCTGCCCCAAACTAATTTGAAATTATTTAAAACTATAGAAAAATTAAAAGAATGGTATGATGAATATAGCCTCCACTTAGATTCCCTCCCCTTGAACAGCTCTCTTCCTTCATATATACTCAGTACTAAAGAGGTGACCCTCCTAACTCCTTGATGGAGCTGGGGCTCTGCTTGAGGCCAGCTCAGCTCTTGGGACCCAACAGGTTGCCCTGCTCTTGGCAGAGTCGTGGCTCAGGTGGCTGGACCTCGGGCCTTCCACACATGGTCATAATTGCTGGCTTTGGCCTGATGACCCAGAACTACCACGTCACTTTCTCCCAGATTCTGAGCATTCAGTATGGCCTGAAGTCTCTCACTGACCAAGCAAACACCTAGACATTCCCAAGGATACACTAATTTGATCTAATAATTACTATGTACTTGTAATGTATGAACTTGGGCAAATTAATTAACCTATCTAAGGCCTCAATTCATCACCTGTTAAATGGGAATGCTGGGCACCTGGGTGGCTCAGTTGGCTAAGCGACTGCCTTCGGCTCAGGTCCTGATCCTGGAGTCCCTGGATTGAGTCGCGCATCGGGCTCCCTGCTCGGCAGGGGGTCTGCTTCTCCCTCTGACCTTCCCCCCTCTCATGCGCTTTCTCTCTCATTCTCTCTCTCTCAAATAAAGAAACAAAATCTTAAAAAAAAAAAAAAATGGGAATGCTGATAGCACCCACCTCAGTGAGTTGTGCTAATGATTAAATAGAGTATTTAGCAGAGTGGCTGGCACACCATTAGTATTCAATAAAAGTTAGCTATTACTACCATCTTTATTCAATTATGTTCTTTGACAGGGATTGGTTTCCAATGAGCCAATCCCACCAGTGCATCCTTTCAAACCTTCTCTTACCCCAGATGCTGCATCCTAACTCATGGCACAGAAGTGATTGGTGCCCTCCAACACCCCAAGCTCATCCCCCATTCAGCTCTCTATACATCCAGATTCCACAAACATGGGTACTTACCATCCCCCAAACACACTGTGTGTTTAATAGTTTAAATTTTAAATTATCCTTAATTTAATTTTAAATATTGATTTAAATTTTTTATTTAAAACTAAATTTTTAAATTGAAATGGAAAATTTGAATATAAAATTATTCTTAGAATAAATGCTCAAATACTTTCTATTCTTACTATTCAGAATAAAATACCATTTCCTCAGGGTTCACACAAGCCTCTCTTTTGCCCCTCTACTATAATGCACACTTACCTCTAAGTTCACAAATGGCTTTGTATGTCAGTAAGTCATGGTTTACTAATTTCCTGGTGGCTGCGTCCTACCTAATTTTTTTCTTTATGACCCTGTCTCATCCCTTGATCCCTTCCAGGTAATAGTGTTTAATCATGATCCCTTGGGAATTGTTCCAAAATGCACATGCCCAGTCCTGTGATGCTCACAACACACTTCACTATGAATTCTTTAATAGAGATTTCTAGACTGGATCCTTAAACACATTCTGCTTGGTAAAGGAACATTACTTGAAATAAGACCTTGAAAAGAATAAATAATGTTCTTCAGCATGTTCCTCACCTTGGTGAACCAGTAAGCATTATCAAATAGATCAGCAAGAGACGACATATGATGTTTGAATTTTTTTTCCCCCATAAGTCATAGCAGGGCATTCTGACCTACCATGTGATTTTTCTCATTGCTACAGCTCTCCTTGTAATTGTCTGAAAGATTAAGTGAGGAACTTAATTCCTCATTCTTCTTGGTATTAAATGTCTATAAGCTAGAAGTCATGACTGCAAGAACTCAACAGAGTTAATAATTCACTGTGCGAAATGCAAGTATGAAAATGATTTTTAAATAGCTCAAATCTTGATACATATGAAGGATACTAACTTAGGCCATGTAATTAATTATTTTTTAAAATATAGCTCTGTTTTGAGGCGCCTGGGTGGCTCAGTCGTTAAGCGTCTGCCTTTGGCTCAGGTCATGATCCCAGGGTCCTGGGATCGAGCCCCGCATCAGGCTCCTTGCTCGGCCGGGAGCCTGCTTCTCCCTCTCCCACTCCCCCTGCTTGTGTTCCCTCTCTCGCTGTGTCTCTCTCTGTCAAATAAATAAATAAAATCTTTAAAATAAATAAATAAATAACCAACCAAATAAATAACAAAATATAGCTCTGTTTTTTAAATGTGAGAGGGAAAAGGGTACAAGGAAAACCTAAAAGTCACAAATACATACACACACGTACACATAAATGCTTGCGTGTGTGTGTGTGTGTGTTGACAGCTATCATGAAGCTAAGAGCCAAGAATCCGTCTATTGCAGATATGTAATAGTTCATATGTACTTCACCCATCAGACAAATTATACTAAAGAGGGAATGAACCAGATTCTGGGTTATACTAATGAATTTAATCTCTAAAAGCCCCAAGCTTTTTGAACATTTTATAAATCCCTGACATGTGCTTAGGTGCAAGTTATCAAGGCCTTAGGAGGAGGTTTTATACTCTGGAAGAAATGGAATAATCTAAATGAAAATTCATACAATGAAGAAAATTGAAGTGAGTTTATAATTAAAATATTAGTTGAGTTTATTAGATTGATTATAAAATATAATGAAATTTTCATGTATTACTTCATCCACAGGACCATATATGTATCACGTCGACACATATGGGAGAAATGCACCTTTTTACTCCTTTAATAGTCTAGCAAAAGCTGTTTTTCTGATGCTGGCTTTTTAGTGTAAATCTATCTTCATGTTAAACACTTGAGCTGTAAGAAAACAAAAAATTTATATATGAAGCTAATTATAACAGAGTCACCATCTACTATGGATTAAATTGTGACCCCCCCCATGTTGACGTCTGAACCCCCAGTAGCTCAGGATGTGACTTTATTTGGAGATCGGGTCTTTATAGAGGTAATTAAGATAAATGAAGTCATTAAGATGAACCCTAATCCAACATGATGGATGTGCTTATAAAAAGGGGAAATGTGGAGACAGACCCACAACAAGGAGAAACCAACCACATGAACATGAAGAGAGTCACCTACAAGTCAGGGAGAGGGGCCTAGAACAGACCCTTCCTTCACAGCCTCTGAAGGAAGCAACCCCTCCAACACCTCCATTTCATAACCTTCACCTCCAGAACCCTGAGACAATAAACTTCTGTTGTTTAAGCCACCCAGTTTGTAGTACTTTCTTACAACAGCTCTAGCAACGGAGTACATCTGCATTACTTTTCTTTCAAATGAACAGTTAGCTTGTTTGTTTTGGTTGCGGGGAGGCAGTTGGGGTTTTTTTAAAAGGTGGTTGGCCATTTCCAACTTTCAGATACAGCACCCTGATCAATCACACATCTTTCCAAGGGAGTGAGACCTCTATAGGGGAGTAAACCCTCCAGGTTCCACCTCTGTGAAAATGAAGACCCGTGCTGAAAGAAAATATTATTTCCAGGAAGGAAAAACTGGGGAGGTCACAACAATCACTCTCAGACAGGATGGAGAAGAGAAAGCAGAGTTCAGGCAAAGTGTCTTGTCAGAAGCCCAAAATTTGTCAAAAGCAGTCCCCTGGGCTACTTGTCACCAGGTATAAAGTAGAAGAAGGAATGGGTACTGGAACTTTTCTAAACTTCAAAGGCGTAAGGAAATCATGAAGGGAGATGTAAGGCCCTGATCCAAGATAATTCTTTAAAACCTGATGATAATTTTGGAGGGATGGCACAGAACGTGAGATGGTGGCAGGGGACAGGGACTTCCTGACAACCTTCAACTACTTTTTCCTAATTATGCATCCACGGAAAGCTTCTCCCCTCCTGCTGTGACCATTTTCCTGTTTTTTTCCCCCTCCTTTATGATCAAACTCTAAAATAAGCAGATGATGAAAGGAAGCATGGTAAGATCTGAGGAAGGGGCAGGGGCTGGGTTACTTTTCTCCACCTCAGGTCTTTATAATAAACACACATGCCTGGCCACGAATGTGAAATAATGATGAGATAGAATTGGAATACTTGCTTGTTGAACTAAACTGTAGCAAGTATTTTTGAGACATAAGCCAAAATCTCAAAAAGGACTTCCTTAGCATCTGATTATCATCAGACATGAAGATTTCCAGAAACAAATCGATAGGGAGAGAAGCTGACAATATTTCCATCTATAAAAGACAATTCCTTGGTTGGACTAGACTATTTACTAACTTGGGTATGATGCCCGTGAAGACCTAAGACACATGAATAATTAACCTTAAGCTAAGTAAGTGATCTTCAGTGGTACTTCTAAAAGTTTAGGGGTCAACTGAAACATACACTTTTTGTAAATTCAGTATTTAATGAAACTCCATTTACTTAGTTATACCAGCTACTCCATATCAGATCACTTGCAAATTCTCAATCTCGTGGGGCAACTTTGGTCTATGACTTCTAAGAATGCATAGATGGGCCAAGCAGAAGACGAACAATAATAGCCAAAAATGGGGTATAAGTGGAAAGCATATTGTAATTTGAAACATCTGAGAGTCAAAGAAACTAAAAACACCTGCAGAAATAATTCTGGGTTTTTAAATTACATATTTATATCAGTGGAGGAAAAAAGACATGCAAAGATAAAAATGCCTCAATCCACAAAATTATTTTAATAATGAGAGATCTTAATTGAACCTCATTCATAGAGCAGGCATTCCAAACACACAAGAACAGTCTGAGAATAGAGGCAGATTTCATATCTAATCATGCCCTTATTCTCCCACAAAAACTCTGTGAAAAAAGACATTTTAAAGCTAATTATATGAAGTACAAAAATCTAAATTTTGTTGTAATACTTTCTAAAATATGTATGTCTCCTAAAAGAAGAAAGTAAAACATTCATGGCAGTATGGAGATTTATACTGCAGAAAGAACAAGGGAATTCTTTACTGAAAAGTTCAATATTTTTCTACTGATATATTTAAGAAGAGTTCTTAAGAGGTCTCAGAACAGGCTCTGCCATTCACAAAACCTTAGGTGAATGCCTAATAAGATAGAAAGCCATTTACAGGAAGTCACAGTGGCAATAAATCTACCACATTATTATTTATAGCTGTGTTTGTGATGAATACAGCATAACAAGGCAACAAGCCAGTATTTAAGGGCTGAAAGATTTATCCAACCTTAAACATATCAGTCTACGCAGGCCTGGAGTCTGTAATCATTATCACAATTTAATCTGTCTTTGCAAAACAAAACTAAAAAATAGACTGTGTGTCTCTGTGATTAATCATTTGTATTTAAAGCCAATCTGAACTAATAAAAGGTCCAAAAAAGCAGCACCAAGAACATGGTACTGGAAGAGGATGGAATTTGTTTAGAATACCATGTTCTGAAAGTGTCATGCAACCTTCTGTTAAATATTTGGTTCATTCCATTTTGTCATCCTGATTTGTATTCTGGAAGCTCTTAGAAGTTACAGGATTATTTCGTTACAACCACAACATATGTTGGCGAGCACAATCCCAGATCAGTTGCAGCGTTCTCCCTGTGAGCCCCAAAGAATCATGGCCCTTGAAAATTCCAAAAAGAGTTGTTGATTTCTAGGGCTGAAGTCTCTGTGCAAAAGACACCAGTTGGCACCACAAGGTGACCTGTGAAAGTTATCAGTGGAAACAGTTTGTGAGTCCTGGCCACCCACGGCAGGGCATATAGCAGAGCTCAGACGATGGTGTACTCTGAATGAAAGTTGCCATGCTGGGGAGTCGTCCAAGTAAAGCAACCTGGCAGGCATCCGCTTAGCATTTGGTGTTCATCTTAGGAATACTGCCAGGTACATAAATGTAGCCAGGGAGAACACATGTCTTTAAGAAAATGAAGAAATGAAAAAAAAAAAAAAAAAAAAAGAAAGAAAAAGAAAAAAGAGAGAGAACAGCAGAGAGCTGAGTGGGCTGAAAAGCGGTTACTAACACTACCCTCTCCACCCCCCATGAGCTGCTTTAACTTTGATGACCAGAGCTCATTTGCAGATGTACATAGTTTCCCCTGACCTTGGCAGAATCAAGGAATTTATACAGTTAGCAGTTCTTGCACAATCTCTTGAAAAGAACAGCACAAATGTTCTATCCTTCAATGCCAGGCAGGCCTTCTTACTCCTCTCCATCTATTTTTCTTCCAGTAAATTAATTTACTCACTTAGGTTCTTGTGCTAAAATAAACTACTAGTTCTTCTCCTTTTCTCCTACTTTGACAACAGACTTCTGGGATCAATCTTTCTTTCTTTCTTTCTTTCTTTCTTTCTTTCTTTCTTTCTTTCT
>NW_023270453.1:4655807-4716914 GCF_011800145.1 Mirounga leonina
TCTTTCTTTCTTTCTTTCTTTCTTTCTTTCTTTCTTTCTTTCTTTCTTTCTTTCTTTCTTTCTTTCGTGATGAAGTTGGAGGGAAGAGCTACATTATCTGAAAACTTAATTATCTTAATAGGCTATAACTTTATGCAAGGCACTACATGCAAACAATTCTAAGAATGGTAGCTTTTCCAGCCTTATTACGATGATAAATGAAGTTCTTTTATCAACGTATCTGTTTGCAACACAGAGCCAGAGTACAAAGAGTTTTTCCCTGAGTCGAAGACAACCTCGGTATCTTAATAAATCCAAGGTAACCACAGCTTTATGTATTAAATACCATTTGGTACATAAACACTTTGAACCTTCATCTTCATTAACTCTAATAAGGGTGCCTAGAAGTCATGTTTAACACTTTCTGCCTCATACTAAATTAAAACTAAAATGCCTGTTTATGAAGCAACAGTCCTAAAGAATTAACAAAACATTTCTAACGGACCGACTGTTTACCAAGTGCTGTATATGCACCTAATGTTACCCAGATTCACAATAAGGATGATTCATGGGCTGCATCAGCCTCAGCTAGAGCTCAGAATGCACCAGCGTGATGCTGCAGGTGATATGGACTTGAGTCCACATCCAAGTTCATTAAAAAGAAGAAAAAGAAAAAGAGGAATTTCAGGATCCTAAGAAGTGTGTGTTCTGTGACTTCTGTGGGAGGAAGGGGAAAACAGACATTTCCACAGCTACTTCTCTACTTGTCATTACTGATACGGGACATGGACTGGGCTGAATGCTGGTACAAACTGGGACACGGAGCAATTTCTGATGAAACAATAAGGGAATAATACTGGTTTGTTGTTTTAGTTTTTTAAATCATGATGCCCAGGGGATGTTGACAATGCTGAGGGCATCCTCCCCTTCTTATGGGGAAGGAAGTTAAAAGAAGACTTTGTATGCATTCATCCTAAAAACACAGGTAGAAATCTTTCTACATGTTTTCCTTAGCTGAAAGAATAAAACACTTGTTGATTTTATGTATTCACAGCTTTTGTTACAAGGAGATGTAGCATACCCAATAAAAGCAAGAATCGGGTCAGCCACCTGGATTCAAATTCTGACTCCAACCTTACTTGCAATATGACTGTGGACAAGTTACCTGACCTCTCTGTGCCTCAATTTTTCTTATCCGTAAAATGGAGATGCAGATAGAATATACAGTAAACACTCAAATAACAATTAACTATTATTATTTCTTCTGCCATGGTCTACCTCTTATTCAGGTTTTGTTTTGTTTTGTTTTTGAGAGGGAGAGTGAAAGAGAGAGGGAGAGAGAGAATCTCAAGCAGACTCCCTGCTGAGGCCCAAGCCTGACACAGGGTTCCATCTCAGGACCCAGAGATCATGACCTGAGCCAAAACCAAGAGTCAGACACCTAACCAACTAAGCCACCCAGGAGCCCCTTATTCAGGTTTTAACCAATGTTCTCAATGGGTAATAATATTTATAAACAATAATAATGAACTCCTTAATAGTATATCCTCGATACCAGGTACAGTTCTAAGCAATTTACAAATTTGAACTCATGTTATCCTTTCAACTAACTTTGGAGGTAGGCACTACTCCCCCGAGAAAAACGCTGGGGTATAGAAACATTAATCTACTTGTCCAAAGGCTAACTAGTAAATGTCAGAGCTGGAATTCAGACTGAGCGGCCTGGCTTCAGAGTCCAGTCCCTTAACCACGACCCCTAACCATTAACCTCTTTCTTGAAAAGAAATCATTTTAAATAAGTCTCCTAACATCATAATTTATGCAAAAGAGATCTATGGAAATTTTAAGTTCAGTATATTGAAAACATATATTGCATACAGGTTAACAGTTCAACTGCAACATAAAGCAGTAAGACTTTAAAAAAACACCACAATTAACTTTCCCGCCAATTAATGGTTTTAGGAAACCTTAGGAGGGACAAGTTCTTCTTTGAAATGCTTGATATATAAGGTGAGCTAGGCCATCACTTGACAACAAGCTTATAGAAAGTAGAAGCCACAGCAACCTCATTTCCCAGAGCCCCTGGAAAGCCCTACCAATAATATGCCACACGTAGCCAACCACCCCTGTGGACGGCGGCCACACTGCTGCACGGATCAGGACTCTGGCCCTCCCCTGAGCCCCAGCATAAAACCGATGTTCTGGGGGAAATTAACTACCCTCAGGTGAGATGTCATCCTCCAACACCACTTTGTGGTTTTTTTTTTAACTCATGTAGCCAACATATAGTACATCATTAGTTTCAGATGCAGAGTTCAATAATTCATCAGTTGCATATAACACCCAGTGCTCGTCACATCACGTGCCCTCCTTAATGCCCATCACCCAATTACCCCATCCCCCCACCCACCTCCTCTCCAGCAACCCTCAGTTTGTTTCCCATAGTTAAGAGTCTCTCGTGGTTTGTCTCCCTCTCTGATGACTTCCCATTCAGTTTTCCCTCCTTTCCCCTGTGATCCTCTGCACTGTTTCTTATATTCCACATATGAGTGAAACCATATGATAATTATCTTTTTCTGATTGACTTATTTCGCTCAGCATAATACCCTCCTGTTCCATCCACATAGATGTAAATGATAAGTATTCATCCTTTCTCCCCAAACCCCACTTTGAAATATCATGACATCAAATAGGTTGATGATGTGAAGGACCAGAAGACTGTTCACTTGGTTAACTTAGGGTGAACTGATCAACTAACAAAATAGAATCCTGATCTATGACTACAAGAATTCTGTCATGACACCTGTTATCCTGCTTCAGGACCTGAAGCAGAAACATATCTATAAGCAATGTTTCCTTAAGACTAATGATTCTTCTTATAAAATAACTTTAGTTAGAACACCACAAACAAATAAAGGCTAAAAAATATACAACAAAAAGTTTGGAGAAAACCAAAACCACTGGAAAAAATGCCTCTCACCCTTTTACTTCATAGTCTTCATGTTCGTGTTCTAATGTATTACGGTATGTTTCAACATATTCCAATAAATAGTTATAATTTTCATCAAAGAGCCATAGGACTAAAATGCAACACAGGTAAATTGTGACTTAGTTATGAGGGAAATGGATATTAATAGCCACAATGAGCTATTACTACACTGTCACAAGAATGACTGAAATGAAAAACACTGACAATACCAAGGGTTGGCAAAGACACAAAACAGTTGAGACTGTTCCCACTGCTTGTGGGAATGCATCCTGGTTCAATCACTCTGAAAAACTGGACTGCATTGTTTACTTAAGTTAAACATATGCATACATAAGACCCAGCATTCCACTCGATTCATAGAACAAAAAATGCATAAAACCATACCAAAAATGCATACCAAAGGTAGATGCAAGAATATGCATGCAGCATTACTCTCAATAACCCCAACTGGAAATAACCCAATGTCTAGGAACAGTAGGGTAGATAAACAATTGTGGTGTATTCATATAATGGAATGCTGTACAGCAAAGGAGATTTGCCAATTACTGCAACATACAATGTAGATAGATATAACAATCATAAGGCTGAGTGAAAGAATTCAGTCACAAAATGATTCTATTTATATAAAACTCCAAAAACAGGCCAGATGAACTTATGGTATGAGAAGAAAAATGATTGACAAGGGTCAAAAGGGGGAGTCTGGGGTGCTGGTGATACGGATTTCTTGATCTGGGTGGTCATTACGTGGGTGCTTACTTTGTGAAATCTCATCAGACTGAACACTTATGATTTGTGCATTTCAGGTCATATATGTTACATATCAGTAAGAATGTTTACTTTAAAAGTAAAAAAGTAAATAAATAAAAAGAGGCCAAATATATATATACCTGTATTAGTCTATTACGGCTGCCATATTGGGTGGTTTACCCAACAGAAATTTATTTTCTCACAGCTCTGGAGGCTGGAAGTTCATGATCATAGTGCTAGCAGGGTGGGTTTCTGGTGAGACCTCTCTCCTTGGCTTGCAGATGGCTTTCTTCTCGCTATGTCCTCACACGGCTATTTTACTGTGTGTGCATATTCTCTGTATCTCTCTCTTATAAGGATACCAGTCCTACAGAGATTATGGCCCCACTCTTATGAGCTCATTTAACCTCGTTGCCTCCATATAGACCTTCCAAATACAATCAACATAGGAATTTGGGGGAGCTACAACTCCATTCATAACAAGCTTTATGATATTGTGTTACTTATTTTAAAATTCTTAATTATTTTTATATGAAATTTTCACCTTTTCAACCTCCGAAGCTTTCTAAAGTACCTAGTGGTTCCCAAGTAGTTTTAAAAGTCTTTACAAATAATATACTTGTAAAAATATAATTCTAAGGTTTCAAAGTTATATGGAAATTATTTTTAATTCAAGGGCAGGAATATAATCTAACTGTAAGACATTTTTAAATAGATCTCACTCATAGTGACTACTTTTCCAATATCAATTGTACTATGCCCCAGCCACAGACAAGGAAGTAACATACACTGATACAAGTCACTTGTTTGACAAAACGTCTACTTATGATAAAAAAAAATACTTAAAAGATGTTCTTCCAGATTATTTAATAATCTAACATATGCTTATTGTTACTATCCACCATGAATGAATGAATGACTGAATGATGAAACCATTTCTATTACATACATGGCAAGGTAGCTTTTGCTTATTTTCAAATAGCAGCAAAATATGAATGCTGCTTTAAACAGAACAGAGATTAAATTATCAAAGGAAAACTGGTTTTTAACACCACATTCTTGCCAAAGACACCGGTTTTCCTTCTGTGATAGAATGAAGCTAGCACTTCAGGGTTCTTGATGCCTGTGTAATCATGACCCCCAATCCATGCCATAGCGAGCACCTTATTCTGCTGAGATTCAAGGAGACGGGCTTTATTTCAAGGAGATGGACCTTTAGGATAGATTTTTTTTTTTTTGGTCTTCTTAAATGCTTACGTATGTTTTGGCAATATATATCTAAATTTACAGTAAATAGTTTAACAGCTCTCTTTGTTATTTTTTTATTAAAGATTTTTTGTATGTACTCATTTGAGAGAGAGAGAGCCCAAGAGAGACAGCACGAGCAGGGGTGTGGGGCAGAAGGAGAAGTAGGCTCCCCCCTGAGCAGGGCCTGAGCCAAAGGCAGATGCTAAACCAACTGAGCCACCCAGGCGCCCCTCTCTTTATTATTTATAATTGTGTTTCAAGCACAGACTCTCACACACATCACCAAGAACACAAAGTCGAAAGGAAGTTATCATGACAAAAAGCAAATTCCAGATAACTTATATGCAGTGCGGCAATTACTCCTTAACGAATGAACTTAACGAATTAAGTTCTCAAAACACCATGGAAGGGGAATTCAGAGCCAAAGAGACAACTGGAAAAATGAAGTCCAGCGATTGTCTTGAAATGACATTTTTACAGAGCTACAATGAGCAATAATGGGCTCTGTACTATTAATTTCTGTTCACAATATCTTGCTCACTTGAAACATCAGTTTTTCTTTCCATGTAATCTCGACAAGCTGCCTGTCGTTTTGTGTGGCTTTTGCCACAACTGCTCTGGGTCCTAAGAAGCTTATTCTTTCCTGCTTCAGGTCCTCGAGTGTTCGGCACAGAGATGATGACTCGCGGTTGTGGATTCTCACTACTCTGGTTCAATCTCCTTGTACCAGAGGCAGAATAAATATGGATGCTTGAAATGGAAAAGGCCTTGGGTAACTTTCCTTTAACTGACTCACCGAACCTAAGTAACTATTTCTCAAGACCCTTCATTCATTCTCAGGACCATGACGCCTGCATTCTGCCCACGATGACATCAGGCCAACGCACACACCTTTGGCCCCTCTTATACCCTTCCCAGCTCCTTCTAACACCATTAAAACATAGCTCCAGGGCTGGGCCTTGCTTGGCTCCATCTTCTTTTCTCTTTCTAAATGTTTCTTAGCAAAACAGCTCCATTCTTTCTTAACCAACTCTTTTTCTAACTTCCTGTCACTGAAACAATTCTTAATTGTCATGGACCAGAACCAAGAATTTTCCAGTTGCGTGTCAGTTACTCAGGCGAACCTTTGGCATACTTGATGGTGCAAGGCGGGAACGGGTGGCCTAGGAGGGATCACCCTTTGTCTGTGTCAGGACCACGGGAGGAGGCAGCAGCCAGCCAAGAACAGAATCCCCGCTGGTGCAGCAGGTAAAGCCATTTCGGCTCAACTGCTGCTAACTAACTGTGGGGGGAGAGGTGTGTGAGTGGGGACACTCTTGTGGCAAGCAAAAGAAATGGAGCAGCTTTTCCAATGGACCACCATCGTTCTGGGGGACGAGGGGTCACCGACAAATTACTTCTGAGCACAAGAGCCAGAAACCGGGGGTCCTTCAGCCACGGAATCAGGTTCTGTCTAGCACTGTCCTGCGCAATTCCTTCTCCACTGGGAAGGGTTAGGTGAAGATACACACCTACACCCTGACGAGACTTCAGTCTGGTGCATAACCTGTCGTCCTCGGGGATGGGGCCGCCTGTGTCCTTGCTCTGGCAACTCAAGTCCTTTCTGTTAGCACGTGTGAATGTTCCTATGTTGAAGATGCTCACGCTGTTCGGGGGACAGTTCCAAACTGTTGCACAGGAACGCACCGCATGTTACCTGGAACAAAGGCTCCATCTCCAAAGGCAGTTTACCTTATTCCTCAAAGATAGCATGCACTTTATTTAACCTTAGTAGCCTCAAACATTCCAAGACCAAACACGATTTCCTCTTTGACCATCCAAACCCCAAAAGGGAAGAAGAAAACTCAAGCTAGAGGAACACCAGTATTTCAATGTCATAGCTGGCGATACGGATGCCCACTGAGATCCCCTCGTCCCCAGCGGAAAAAAAAAAAACAAAAAACAACCCAAATCTGTAATCATTGCTGCTGGCGTTCACTCATTCTGTGATGAAGAAATCCTTTTTCCTGGCAATCCCAACGTGCCGAGAAAGGGTGTAATTACTGCACGGTCTCACTTAAAATTGAAATATTTTAATTATCACGTGAAACTGCACACTTTTCACTTCAACTAAAAGTATAATAATACCATATAAGTTTTAGCGATAATGGTATAAAATCACCTTAAAAAAAAACAAAAACTAAATTCATTTGACTATACTTCTCCAGACCAGAAATTTAAAAGCTCTCTTACCTGACGAACAAAACTATTTGAGGTAGTGTCAGAAGAAGTGCTCCCATCAGATCCTTTAAATCTGCTTTTCCTTCTAGCTCCTTTTCCATAAGACTACAAAAAAGAAAAAGAAAAAAAAAAAGACAAATGAGAAATCTAGGCCTACTGCTAGAAAGAGGTCAAAAACCAAAACAAAATATAAATTGCCACCATATGGGCATCATTTGAAAATCATTATTGCTGGAATCACCAATATTAATTTCAAAACAGTGAGTTTATAGGGAGCAGAGGTTTCTAGACAAAGCATTTAATAACTCTTGAATTACAACAAATTATGCTATCTGTTAGCATATCAGTCATCAAGAGGCAAAGCCACCAAAGATAAACATTTAAAAGTAAGCATTTTGAGGTAGGAGAGCACAGCAGTAAGGTAGGAGAAAAGGTAATGTGTCAAAGCCTCTTGGACAGCATGAATGCAACAGTTTTGTGGATCATGAAATGCTGTTTCCAGTGCCACTGGGCCTCCATTTTTGCTTTTTTTCATGTTTTAATTTGTAATCCCATAGGTACTTGTAAGAACTATATGGTAGCTGAAGAACATTGTATAATATGAATTCTGATTACCTTGAACTATATATATTTATATATACATATATATGTATATATATGCACACACACACAGGTCTACATGGAACACTAATGAAAACATGGTGCCAATTCCTCACATAATCCTATGAATCTAGACGCTGCTTTCAGAAGTGGTGAAAGAGCTCTGTAAGTGCTAGTGAATTGGATGAAATTAAAATGCCTCATAAAAATGTCTGGCCCATTGTTGCAATGTTTGAATGTGATATGAAAATCTGGTGTTTTTTTTTAAAGATTTTATTTATTTATTTGACAGAGAGAGACACAGCGAGAGAGGGAACACAAGTAGGGGGAGTGGGAGAGGGAGAAGCAGGCTTCTTGTGGAGCAGGGAACCCAATGCGGGGTTCGATCTCAGGACCCTGGGATCATGACCTGAGCTGAAGGCAGAGGCTTAACGACTGAGCCACCCAGGCGCCCCGAAAATCTGGCTTTTTAACCACTTTTTTGCTGAGAATTTGAGAAAAATAAAATTTATAGAATAATAACAATAATTACAAAAAACAATAATTACAAAAAAGGACAAGCATTTAAGAATGGGACGTTAAAAGTAAGACCATTTGCTTCAATAACAGGATTGAGCAAAGCAGGAACATATGCAAATGAACTTGCTTTTTCTATTATATCCACAGTTTATACTCAGAGCACTAAGAGCAAACTATGCATTAATCTCTGCTTAATTCTAGGCATAGGTAAAGTTGTTGCAAATACTGAACATTAACATATAATTGAAAAATAACTCAAAACTGAGCTTTACAGTTTCATGCACATAGGCTGGAATCCTGCCATAGCAGACTGTGAGCAAATGTCTTAACTGCTCCACACACCAGTCCTCTCATCCTTAAAATGGGCATATTGCTACTTACCTCACAGGGTTAAATGAAATGAAATAATAGATTTATAGCATTTAGTATAAGACCTGGTATATGATAAGGGCTCAGAATAATATTTTTTAAAAAGTAATAGCCACATACAGATTGGAAGAGTGGGGTAAAGTTGGGGTGAAGTACGTAACATGGTAGAATGCTTAGGCTCAAAGAGACTTCATAAGATTATCAGCATTTACAAAAGTTACTTTTTTTAAATCACTGGGCTCAGGTTTTGAAAATACTACTTTGTTATATTTGTTATACACAGATGGTTTTCATTAAAAAAAAAGAAATATCTTACAAACCATGGTATACGTAGCACTTAGGCAAACTAAGACCTATTACAAACATTTGTGTTATGAGTAATTTAGATGACTTTGCAATCAGTGAGAGGGTGGTATAATTTTAAAGCAAAAATTTTTCTTAACCATGTTTGTTCTCTTTCAAGTATCTACTGGATTTATACAATACAAATGTTTCCATGGCATTTAATTAACTCTCAACTTCATAAAAGGAAAGACAACCTAGGCTGGGTTTTCACAGTGTATCATACAAGGATCTCCTCACTTAGCAGCTTATTCTTCTTACTTATGTAAACATTATTCAGTAAACTGTTGAAAAATAACATTCTTTCAAGAGCGTTCTTCCTTTTCCAATTATTATATAAAGGTTTGGACAGAAGTGTCTTCCAAAGCCTATGAACACGAAAATAAAGCATGAAAAGTTTTTTAAAATTAAAAATATTTTTTATATTATTGCACACGGAAAAAGACTTATTACCTTTGAAAGCATTTTTTTTAAGGCCTAATGTGTTTCTTGGGGTTGGGGGAGGAAGGGGCAAACCTATGTTAAACACACTGTTTTTCTTTTAAACATATATTTTTCTTCATGAGGAGCATAAATTATCTTTGAGAATAAAGACAAAATATAATCTTACTCCATCATAATGTGTCTTTCTAGTACCATTTTGAAATGGTTGGAAAGAGAATATGAAATTCTATCATTGTCATTTGCTTCAGATTTTTCATGATAAATATGTTTTATTATTCAGCTGCTTTGGTGTGTAAGCTTTTTCGTGGTTGCTCACAAATGCACAACAGGCACTGTGAAAACCACACAATTTTTAAGACATTCAGTCCTAGAGGAGGAGACAGTTCTCTGCAAGAAATTAGACACATTTTAAAAAGTGTTTAACTTTAAATGTATGTTAATTTTTCCAGGCCCCTAGGAATACTATTCATAAACATTACTTCGGGCGCACTTAGCTACCTATACAACATATACCTAAGTATATATATTAGATTATCAGAGTTTTCAACTGTACTAAGGCACAGTTTGCACACTAAACAAACAAACAAAAAGCAAAAAAAAAAAAAAAAAAAAACTATGGCTGAATTCCATGCAAATTGGTGATAATTTTGAAAAATCTATACTGTCCTTTAATCACTTAAATTTGTGGAGAATGCTTTATTGAAAGTATTAACTTGTTCATGTCTTAATAGTGTAGCAAATCCTTATTAATTATGTATATTTATTAAATCTAAAATAAATAGATATGCTTAATTACACTTCTGTTCTCTTACTAATTTCAGCAGTCATTTCTCTTCCATAGTCTCCTTTTTAATTTTTAATGGTTTTATAACAATATCCTAGATCAAGGGAAAAAAAATAAAGCATCTTTGGGAAAGCTAATACAGTCCATTTCAATGTACTTTAAAAAATGTTAGTGAAAATTTATACTACCATTACAAAACAAAGTTTCCTTTGATCGAATGCATATTTAAAATTAAGTCCATCTTGCTGGAATTACTTATTCTTTAGTTACTTTAAATCCTTGAAAACGAGGACTACAGTGTTTCATCTGCAGGAATTAAAGAAAGAAAGAGTAAAAGCCAAATCTTCCCAAAATGGAAAAAGACAGGAAAGATTAATTATTCAAATATTTACTTGACTCAGTTTAGAAAAGAAGTATAGTTTTCTTAGTTCAGGGGCTACTTCAAATGCAGCGTCTTTTAGGACCAATGGTTTTTCTTTTTTTTTTTTTTTTTTTAGCAACACTAAATATATGAAACAGTTCACAATCAGAGTCCAGATTTCAGGAAGTAAAAGGCAGAGGAGAAAGGGAGTTTGGGTTTGGCCAGAGTGCAAAGTGTAACCCATCATACTCTCGCTGACACATGCAGACCCCTAAGTCCTTTTTACAGCACAGTCTGTAAAGCCACTAATTTCTACTAATTTCCTATTAGTTATATGAAGCTTCAAGAAAACAAAGTATGTCACCATAGCGGAAAGGAGAAAAAGAAAACCATAAACCGAAATTCTTTCACTTCTCTTAAAACATCAACCAAACTAAGTCAGATTTCAGAAACTAGAAAAAAAATTTAAAAAATTTCCACAAATATATAAATGACTTATTAAAATGATATCCGACATTCCTCATGATGTTAAATATCAGCTTCGTGTAAATGAATGTCTTCCTTGATACTAAATAACTTTTGAAACTGGGCTGTAGTTTTAAAATCAGCACATAAGTGTTTATATTTCACAGGTAATTGAAATCTAATTTCTGTATAGCTGAAATGGACAATAGTAGTTAATTTTAGAAGTTGCCAGTCAACTGGAGATTTGAGCCCAGCTGTGCATGCAAAGTTGGCGTGGAAGACCCTGGGGACAGCTTGAAGAATGATGCTGCTTCTGTGGTTGAGAGATAGGGTGACAGTTCTCCTCCCTACAAATTGCTCCCCATGAGCATAACGCTGATACCTGAAATTAGTTTCCATCCCTCTCGATTAACATTCATTGATATTTATCCCTTTGAATTGCAGACACTCGCAGCCAGAACGATCCAGAGAGAAATGAGACATTAAATCTCCTCATTTACTGACAGCTCGGTATGAATGGGGTTGTCAGATCCTTTACTTTAAGGAGTGAAGCGATTGAGACTACCTGCCTAGGAAAAGGGAGGTAGGACATAAGTTCTGTTCAATATGGATCAGTTTACACAAAAGCAGAAAGGAATCAAGAGGCAGCGTAAAGAGAACTCTTTTGGGGGGTCTGGAAGTAGAGAAGGAAGGAGGGACAAGGACAGGAAGCAGAAAAATGTCTAGTGGGAAATTCCAGGGGCAGGGAGGGCAGGAGAAGGCCACGGACCAACTTTGCCCTCTTCGTAAGCTACCTCCAGGCAGGCCTGGAAAGAACTTCGAGACAGACTTAGTTCCCTGTGTTGGTGGCATAACAAATTCTAACTCATTGTCACTGTGAAATTAAAGAGTGCGACCACTCCCTACGGGGTTAACACATTTTGCTCAGCTTTTCTTGAAAGGACCAAAGCTACATAATTGTATAATTCAATGGAATTAAATCCAGCAACAGGTAGACTAAGTCTTTCCACTAAAGGAAAGACAAAAAGAAAAGAGCCATAAAATCGACAAGACCAACCGAAACCTCACATCACTCAATCAGATATTACATTTCACATTTTAAAACACACTCGGAAACTCTGATTGTTGGCATGTTTTAAAATTTCTCCCATGCAACACCAGAACAAAAATACCATTTAAGAGGAAAGCAATGGGGTTAGTAGTGAAGGTTCTAGCAAAACATAAAACACAAGACCCGTGATTATTATGTAGGGAGACTGCAAAAGACTGAGCTGTACCTCGGACCTACAAGTGTTTCTGGAAAACCGTACTGCCATGGCTCAAGAGCCACAGGAGAGCAGTTGCTGTTCTTTTTAGATAAAGCTCCTTGCTGCATCGATTCAGGATGTTGCCATTACTAGGCTGTATTACTACAACAGGCTTGAAAAGCATCTGGCAAACTCAGCTGGGGTGGAACCAGCTGGGTTCTGTTGCTAGGAGCAAAACAAACAGGACCTCTGGTTACTGTCTGTTCATTTTCAGGTGTGGCGAGAGGTGCCGGTTACAATGTCTTTGAGGCCTAATGGTGCTGAGATACTGCTCTTGTTTCTTGTCCATCTCCTCCCGTGTCTCCATCCTACTCTCAATCCCTCCCACCTGCTTCCCATCCACACAGCCTCCGTACACTGTCAGTTCCACTCCCCAGAGATTTACCAGTGCCATATTTTAGACCACGGCTGTCCAACAGAAATATAATGCAAGCCACACGTCACCGAAATTTTCTAGTAGCCATACTAAACAGGGAAGCAGCAACAAGTGAAACTAATTGCAGTGATATATTTTACTGAAACGAATATATCCAAAATGTTATCACGGCCACCTGTCGTCAACGTAAGAATGATTAATGAGATGTTGTATATTCTTTATTTCATATCGAGTCTCTGAAATCTGGTGTGTATTTTATATGTACAGCACATCTCAGTTCAGGCTACGTGTGGCCAGTGGCAGGAGCAGTGGACAATGCAGATGTGGAGCTCTGGAGGGAGAATACTAAATTAGCACCCCGACTTTGTAGGTAGACTGTGTCCAAGTTCCCGCTGAAGTTGTTCAGCAGGTCACCTACAAAGCGATGCAATCTGCTTAAATCAGAACTTACAAGAATATGTAGTTAGGTTGCCAACTCGCCTCTCCCGTAAGAAATAATATTCATGTTGTTTATGATAATGTGCTGGAGGGAAAGGGTTGGAATGTAGGAGGGTGCCCCATCCCTAGGCAGGACTGATTAACATAAAAAAGGAAACTGGGCAGTCTGTGAATCTGTAGATTTGCTTTGTTCAAACGAAACTTGGAATAAAATCCAGAGGTTTTTAAAACAGAAAGGATTCTTAAAACCAAAGATTGCTTAGAGACACCATTTGCAAGTGAAAATTCCATTTTTAAGTATCAGTATCAGAAAAAGGGGGATGCTCCTGAGACGGCCCCCCCCCCTTTTCAGGTGGTTTTACTGCTGTCCTGTCCCACCCAGAGAGATGGAATAGAGTCTTTGCCAAGCTCTCACAGCCCTATGATGCCATGATTGATTAGATATAAAATAAACATGGCAATGTTTCCCCTCATATAATCGAGGTGATATAAACACAATTCAAGGAAAACTGCTTTCATTTGTGGAAGGTAGAGAAAGCAAGGAGATGGATGGGGATGCAGTTGAATATTTATACCTCTAACCTGCGTATAATAGCCTTTCCTCCCCTCTTCCTGTCTCTCGTGTCCACTCACTTGCCAATTCCTATACACTGAATCTTTGAAATGTCCCATGCATGGGCCTGTCATCTCCATTATCTTTCCTCTCCCTTCAGTTTAAGCTTTGTTATCTCTTGTCCAAACTGTTAGACCAATTTCCCGTCAGGCAGCTCCACCTCTGGACTCCTGAAACTCTAAAATACCTTCCAGAACATTCCCAGGTGAATCTTCCGAATGAGCTGTTATGCAACTCCTTGGTTGAACCCTTTCCATGGTTCTCCATCATTCCTTACACTGCCGGTTCCAACACCTCCAAGGTGTGGCCTCACATTGTCTTGTCAGTCTTACATCTAACTATGCCTGATCCCTAAATTTCCGTACTCTCTTCAAGCTACACATGAGAAATACGTGATAAGATTTATAACTTCTGTGACTCTACTTCCTGTATGGCTCCCACCTCTCTCTAACAATCTCTGGTCAAATCTCATCCATCCTTTGAGTCTCTTCTCAAAAGCCACCTCTTCTGTGAAGCTCTTACAGATTATTCCGCGTAGAATGTCTGTTGATCTTCACTCCTTGGAAACCACGTAAGATTCAGTAGTTCTCTTATAGTCCTATACCAGACAATGGTCATACAAATATCACACTGGCAGCTACTGGAATATCCGTTCTTTGAAGACAGCAGTGGTGCCTCCTCATATCTGAATCATCTCCACATTGCAGTTGACAACAAATACTTGTTGATTTATATTTAACGACATAAATCACTAAGTGAATTTAGTGTTCCTTATCTAAATGCAGTCATGCTTTCAGTCAGCCTTAACTTTGATCTCCAGGAATTCAGGAACTCTTTTTATCATAAGAATAAAAAATTAAAAAAAAAAAAAATCCCTGAAGCAAGATCAAAGGAAAAAAGGGTCTAAGAGTCCTTTCTTCTATCAAAATTCAAGACCTTCACCCTGAAATAACAGAGTTCTTGGAGTACATTTCTCACTCTCATCTAACCTGATTAAGTGTCTAGATAAAATCACAAGTCTAGAACAAATGTGACATGTGTTGGTGAGAATTCAGGTCCCCTGGCAGAAACTAGATGGAAATGTAGGTGATTCGTTACATGTCCCCCCTCTGGTTCAGCAGCCGAACTGCCCAAGGTTGACTAAAATCTAGCTGTCCTACCCCTATGAAAGAAATGGGTTTCTGATTACACAACTTCTTGGTTTCTACATTTTTCCTCCATCTCAAATCAAAGTGAATTATGTGTTTTAAGTTAGCAAGGTTATTTCCCAGTGGTTAAAGAAAGTTCACTAAAGCTCCATGATTATGCCACTGGAACGACCATTATTAACAGTATCAAAATACCTGGAGCAGTCAATTTCCATCCCCTATCAAAACAACAACGGCAACAAAACACTTATAACCTTCATTAGCGTGTCCTACTCCTGCCCCCATTGCTACAGGAAATAATACTCTAACATGGATCTCTCTCTCTAAATATAAAATATATAAATAACACATTTATAAGTTTTGTGTAAATATAGTAATATGTCACCACCACATTTACAATCTAGCAAATGCAGGCTTGAAATCAACAAGCCCATATCGCTAGGCAGAGATATTTCTACAAAATGATGCTTGAAATAGAACCCTAACCTCTTCACAGCGCTCCCCGAGCAGCCCCACAGCTAGGAGTCTGAAGTCATTTGCCTGCTAGGATAAAAGTTGAGAGACTCCTTACCGGTGAGACCTGGAGGTGTCTGTAATCCAAACTGTACCTGCCAAAGCCTTACGTAAAAGCCAGCACCTTATCCTTGCCCAACGCCTACAACCGACATCTCCTATTTCACAACTGAGCAGCAAACCGGAATTTTTCCAGAAACCGCTACTCCTCATCGGAGAGGAAGGTGGTCCTGAAGCTCCCCGGAATGGCTAACATTTCAGGGGAAACGGAAAAATAAAAACTTTCGCGTCCCCAACTCGCTCTCTTGGGAGAAAGAAACGAGGAGGGGTGCAGGCAAACGGTGGCACGAGGGGAGCTGAGCTGTCAAGGCGGCAGAGCCACCCAGGGGCGGGGAGGGGGGGGGAGGGGGGCCTGCGGAGACCCGGGCTGCAGGCCCCCACCCACGCCCCCCGCCGCCCACCCCTCCCCCCGTCGCCCCCTTCCCACCCCTGCCCCGAGCTCGCCCGGAAGGGTCGGCGTCGGAGCCGGAGCCGCGGGGAGCCGAGCCCCTCCCGCCCACCCGGACTCACGATCTTGAGCAGGTCCAGTCCACTCGCCTGGTTCATGTCTCTCCATGTGCGTCTCCCAGGAAGGGGCGAGGAGGGCTGGTCGAGCAGCCCGGGGGCAGCCTCTGAAGACCAGGAGGTCTCCCCCCGCCCCTTCCCACTTGCTTTTCGGAAGCAGAGAAAAATGGAAGCCCCAGAAGAGCCCCGGACAGGCGAAAAGGGGCAGGGTCCCCGGCGCCAGGAGAGGAGACGTGGGTGGCCAAGGGCGAGGGGAGAGGAGGTGGCGGAGGAGACCCAGGCCGGGCGAGCGGCAGAGCGAGGGACCCGAGCGGAGGAGGCGCCGGGAGAGCGGGAGGTCGGCGCCCCGGCTGCTCACAAAGAAAGGAGAAGGCGCGGCGCTCTCGCTACCTGTGCGGCCGCTCCGAGCGCCCCTGCGGGAGCCGCGTTCTCCAGCAGTTCCA
This sequence comes from Mirounga leonina, assembly GCF_011800145.1. NCBI lineage: Eukaryota > Metazoa > Chordata > Mammalia > Carnivora > Phocidae > Mirounga > Mirounga leonina. Next base: position 4,672,277 of record NW_023270453.1, read on the forward strand.
TCTGGACCTCCTGCGCCACCGCCGCCGCCGCCGCCGCTGTGGGAGGCGACCTGGACATGTCGCTTTGGACCATTGGCGAGAAGTCGGCTCGAAGCTCGCAGCCAGCCCCTCGCGGCGGGTCCCCTCCTCCCGTCCCCCGCCCCCCGCCCCCCGCTCCGGGGGCCGCCGGGGCTCGGCGCCGCGCTCGCCGCTCTCAGGGCGCGGGACGGGGCCGGGCCATTTTGAAAAGCGGGACGCGGGGCGGCGGCGGCGGCCGGGCGGCCGGGCAAGGCGAGCGCAGAGCGGCGGCGGCGGGGACCGGAGCCGCGGGCGCCGGGGAAGGTCCTCGCGGGGAGGGAGGGAGGGAGCCCGGGGAGCGGGAGCCCAGGGGGAGGCGCGTCGGGAAGCGAGAGTGACAAGGCAGCCGCGCGCCGAAAGTTCCCCGCGGGGGGCGCGGCCGCGTGGGCTCCGGCCCCGCCGCTGCGCGTCGCCGTGGCACGCGCGCTGGGAAGTTTTCAAAGCCACGAAGCGAGGCCTTGCGCCCGGGAGCTTCCTCGCTCGCGCTGCCGGGCGCGGCTGCCCCCTGCTCCGGCCTCCTCGCGGGAAGCCTAGCAGCCCGCGGGCGGGAGCGGGGCGGGAGCGGGGCGGGAGCGGCAGAGATCGCCCGGGCTCCGTTTCTGAACTGGCCGTCGGAATCTGGGGAGGCGGCCGGCGGCCCCCGGGGGCGGCTGCCTGCCGGGGGCCTCCCGTCAGCCGTGGAGGGCCCTTGATGGTGGCCGTGATGGGGAGGCAGGAGAGACGTGGGGCTGAGGACCCGAGCATCTGCAGCTGGCCTCCTCCGCTAGGTCCAGAAGCAGCGCTTGGCAGCCCCAGCGCGAAGTTTTTCCTTCGTGACGCCTGTCGTGCTCTTTGCCCAACAGCACTGCTTTCCTCACAGAGTGCGCTTTTCCTACCAAGTGGGGAAGCCTTCCCGTCACGTTTCGGGCAAAAGAAGCGCTTCTTTGCTAAACTGAATTCTTGGTAGGGAGAGTAGTGGACATAGCAAGAACACTTCACTTAGCACTCCGCTCAGATTTGCCTAGTAAGACTCCCTTTTCTACCAGAGGGAGCCTCTTACTCCAGCAACTGTTGCTACAGCGAAACTCATCAGAACCAGTCTTCGAGGCATCAGTGGGTTGTTGTGTAACAATACGACGTGTACGCTTTTGTGTGCCGAAATATACATACAGAAATTTACTCCAGTGGGCTTCAGCTGCCTTTTCTGTTTTGCCATGGTATATTAAATTCTTGTGGGACGCATCACTCGTTCTTCTCACAGATCAACAGTTTAAACCTATCTCCATCATTCGCTAATTTTAGTCAGGATGAAAGAACAGGTTTTGGTAAGGTTAAAAATTGGGCATATCCATTGTGTCACTGATTTTCCTAATCTTTGATGTTAAAAAGGTCATTTTTACTTAAATTTTTGTGAATGTCAAATAGAAGCACCGGAAGTATTGAATAATAATAATAATAATAATAATAATGTGACATTTTGAAAAACAATAGCCTGGGAAGCTGGGAGGCTATTGGTTAGGATATGGGTGAGTAGCCAGATGACAAAGGAGAGAGCACCCTTTGCTTTGTAGCCATGGCTGGAAGCCTCCCCAAAACCCTGGCTAAGATTTGGGGAGGGGGGGGAACAGCAGTGTTTTTATATGTGTTCATGTGTATATGCATACATGTATATACAAAAAATACAAAAGATATTTAAAGTTTTGGATTTATTGTCTATATTAACTTCATGATCTGCTGATGACATTACCCTCCTAGATCTATTCATTTAACAAAACTGTTCAGTTTTCTTGAGAGAGTGTTCACATTTCAGGGATAACATTAAGTCTAATTCTCTATTAGATTGGAAGCTCTGTGTGGGTAGGAGCCCCTCATATTCATCAGGGCACATTAAGACTCTGGCAAGTTGCCCTGAGTTCTTTCAATAGTCAGTCAATAAAGTATGACTCAAGCTTCTATTGTGTACCACTGGAAGAATACAGAAAACAAAAACCAGGTCTCTTGAGGCTTACAGTCTAGTTAATAAGCACTTAGAAACCAGTCAATACACACTTGATGAAGGAAGGAAGGTAGGAAGGAAGGGAGGGAGGGAGGAAAGGAGGGAGGGGGGAGGCATTCTAACATGGTTTTAAAAAACACCCAGTTTGACGAAACTTAGTGTTTTCCCAAGACATCTGTGTGATTTTTTTATAGTATACTTAATTATCTGCACATTAATTCTTTCTCTATAACCTGTGCTAATTTAATTAGTGTATTCAACAGTAACACAATACAATGACCCATTCAGACTCTAGTCTGCTTTTTGAAGGTTTCAAATAAAATGTAAGGCAATGTTACCCCTACCTAAAAAAGGAATAAATGTCAGAATAAATATAAAGATTTGAGAGGGGCACCAGGGTGGCTTAGTTGGTTAAGTGTCTGCCTTCAGCTCAGGTCATGATCCAGTGTCCTGGGATGGAGCCCAATGTCCAGGCTCCCTGCTCAGCGTCTCACTCTCCCTCTGTTCCCCCGACCAAATAAATAAATAAATAAAATCTTAAAAAAAAGAAAAAGAAAAAGTTTTGAGAAGCTTATTATGGATGCCTTCTATCATGGTCAGTTTTGTTTTTAATATACCTTGAATTTTGCAGTTTTTAAAAGCCACAGATGAATGCTTAAATTTGTAAGTAAAGCCTAATTCTTTTCAATGTTAAAAGTTATGCAGATGCTCTCCAGCAATAATGGATGTACAATCATTCAAATGCAGATGACTAATTTGTTCAAGCTGTATGTAAACTTCAGCGTGCTCATTAGCCAATATAATGGGCAGGCATATTATGGGCATTACTAATGCTCTGAGAAGAGGTGGGGGCGGGGGCAGTAAGAAACATTGGCCAAGGAAGCCAGAAGTTTAAAAGAGTAGGGTTTTTTCCTCCAAGTGGGAGAAACAGTGATTACAATTACTTTACTCCTCTCTCACTTGCAGATTTGTGACTACGTTTAAATCCTTGGAGTAAGAGCTCTCTGGAACAGATAAGCACCATGTGTGATTTTTTCATTTTACTTAGTAAATCATTTTTCACCGCATTACGCTTCTGGATCTCTGTCATTATTTATAGCATTTTCATAAGGATATACCTGTATCCGCTACTGACCTAACTTGGTATGATGCATTCCACTAAATTCCACAAAACAATATTTGCTTTTTGGGCGCCTGGGTGGCTCAGTTGGTTAAGCGACTGCCTTCGGCTCAGGTCATGATCCTGGAGTCCCAGGATTGAGTCCCATATCGGGCTCCCTGCTCGGCAGGGAGTCTGCTTCTCCCTCTGACCCTCCCCCCTCTCATGTGCTTGCTCTCTCTCTCTCAAATAAATAAATAAAACTTAAAAACAAAAAACAAAAAAAACAATATTTGCTTTTTGTAAATTTACATTATAAAATGAATGTTGTGAATTACGGATTGTTATTTAAAAGCATATAAAGATGCAAGCAAACCCAGTATAAGAGAGTAAGTGTGTGTGTATGTAGTGAAAGGTTGCAACTGAAATGTACAAGTGGTCAGGGAAACCTTAATTTCATTTCCGAAGAAAAGGCTTCAAGGAAGTAGTAAGATTTCATGAGTTCTTAGAACTACCTAGGAGACAGAACTCTGGAGTATCTAATATTCTATAGCACTTTTTTAGTTTATAAAGCATATTCATTTTTTATTTATTTCTCATCTAAACCCCGTTACCACAACTGGTATTTTTGTTTACATACAAGGTGCCAGGCTTTGTGCTAAGGATTTATATACCTCATCTCATCTATGAATTAGGTATTAGTATTCCTTATGTTCATTAGGATAAGTCCAATTGCTGTAACAAGTACATCTTAAATATTTTGTGGATCAGAGAACAAGAAACATATCCCTTTGATACTGGGGTAGTCGTTCACCATCAAAAGAAGTACTGCTTCTTGATGACATTTAGTAACCAAGTGTTGTTTTTTTTTTTTTGACAGAGAGCACAAGTAGGCAGAGTGGCAGGCAGAGGGAAAGGGAGAAGCAGGCTCTCTGCTGAGCAGGGAGCCCAATGTGGGGCTTGATCCCAGGACCTTGGGATCATGACCTGAGCCGAAGGCAGCCGCTTAACCGACTGAGCCACCCAGGCGCCCCAGGAACCAAGTCTTGAGTGACTATCTATCATATTCAAAATATGGCTCCCAATGTCACCATGGTTGTTCCCATCTGAGCTAGTCAGCAGGAAGAGGGTAGAGGATTTGTAGTTTGCATGTTTTTACAGGCCCACCTCAGAGGTGGCCTCCATCACTTCCATTTATATTTTATTGGCTAGAACTCAGTCATGAAAAAATCAGTAAGACAATTTGAGAAACACAATCCAGTCGTGGAAAAGGAGAGTGGATTTTGAGTAACAGTGAGCAGAGACTGACTTAACCAAGCCTGAATAGCTCATGAGTGGCAAGCCTTCACCACATGACTCTGAAATCCCAACTCTGAGACTCCTTTTTAGTTCAACATAGTTGCCTGTCTGGTGTGCTTCAAAGGGTACACAGATTACGGCTGGATTTTTGGGTAGAGAAACAGATTTATGTTATTTCTTTTGCTTGCACATTATGATAACTATAATAACGTACTTACTAGAAGTAAACTTGATCTCATGAATAGCTATGAATAGCAGAAGTGTTATTACTCCAGGCTGTGTGTGTGTGTGTGTCCACGAGCACCTGCTATAATCCAGAGCAATAAGGATAATAGCATTGAACAAGATATGGCTTCTCTACTTATGGAACTACAGTGGAGTTGGCAAGACACAGATAAAATATGATGAATATGAGTGCAAAATATTATGGGAGGCAATATAAAAGATCAGTAAAAAAATGCTCCAGGCGAAACAAGCAGATAATACAAAGATGGAACGTGAAGAAATTCAGTACAGCTAGAAGGTAGAGTTGGAAGGTGAGGGGGGTGGGCAGACAATTCATAATGAAAAATATCCAACTTACCATATTGTTTGCTCTCCTATGGCCTCATTCTTTTGATAGGGATATCCCATTTATAAGCAAAGCCTTTGGCCCTTCATGCTTTTTCTTTCCAAATCATTTTAACTCTTTTATGGGAGATACACATGCACAGGTATACTCATGTGTCAAAGGACTAGAGACTAATGAGACCTGCATTATCAAGAAACACATCTGATGATATGATGCTTTATGTGGAAAACCCAAAAGACTCCACCTCAAAACTGCTAGAACTCATACAGGAATTCAGTGAAGTGGCAGGCTATAAAATCAATGCACAGAAATCAGTGGCATTCCTCTACACCAACAACATGACAGAAGAAAGAGAAATTAAGGAGTCGATCCCATTTACAATGGCACCCAAAACCATAAGATACCTAGGAATAAATCTAACCAAAGAGGCAAAGAATCTGTACTCAGAAAACTAGAAAATACTCATGAAAGAAATTGAGGAAGACACAAAGAAATGGGAAAACGTTCCATGCTCATGGATTGGAAGAACAAATATTGTGAAGATGTCAATGCTACCTAGAGCAATCTACACATTTAATGAAATCCCTATCAAGATACCATCAATGTTTTTCAAAGAAATGGTACAAATAATCCTAAAATTTGTATGGAACCAGAAAAGACCCCAAATAGCCAGAGGAATGTTGGGGAAAAAAAAAGCAAAGCTGGTGGCATCACAATTCCGGACTTCCAGCTCTATTACAAAGCTGTCATCATCAAGACAGTATGGTACTGGTACAAAAACAGACACATAGATCATCGGAACAGAATAGAAAGCCCAGAAATGGACCCTCAACTCTATGGTCAACTGATTTTCGACAAAGCAGGAAAGAATGTCCAATGGAAAAAGATAGTTTCTTCAACAAATGGTGTTGGGAAAATGGGACAGCCACATGCAGAAGAATGAAACTGGACCATTTCCTTACACCACACACAAAAATAGACTCAAAATGGTTGAAAGACCTAAATGTGAGACAGGAGTCCATCAAAATCCTAAAGGAGAACACAGGCAGCAACCTCTTCGACCTCAGCTGCAGCAACTTCTTCCTAGAAACATCACCAAAGGCAAGGGAAGCAAGGGCAAACATGAACTATTGGGACTTCATCAAGATAAAAAGCTTTTGCACAGCAAAGGAAACAGTCAACAAAACCAAAAGACAACCGACACAATGGGAGAAGATAATTGCAAATGACATATCAGATAAAGGGCTAGTATCCAAAATCTATAAAGAACTTCTCAAACTCAACACCTGAAGAACAAATAATCCAATCAAGAAATGGGCAGAAGACATGAACAGACATTTTTCCAAAGAAGACATCCAAATGGCCAACAGACACATGAAAAAGTGCTCAATATCGCTCGGCATCAGGGAAATCCAAATCAAAACCTCAATGAGATACCGCCTCACACCAGTCAGAACAGCTAAAATTAACAAAATCTAAAATCTGTCAGGAAATGACAGATGTTGGCCAGGATGCAGAGAAAGGGGAACCCTCCTACACTGTTGGTGGGAATGCAAGCTGGTGCAACCACTCTGGAAAACAGTATGGAGGATCCTCAAAAAGTTGAAAATAGAGCTACCCTACGATCCAGTAACTGCACTACTGGTATTTACCCCAAAGATACAAATGTAGGGATCTGAAGGGGTACGTGCACCCTGATGTTTATAACAGCAATGTCCACAATAGCCAAACTGTGGAAGGAGCCAAGATGTCCATCGACAGATGAATGGATAAAGAAGATGTGGTATACACACACACACACACACACACACAATGGAATATTATGCAGCCATCAAAAGGAATGGAATTTGCAATGATGTGGATAGAACAGGAGGGTATTATGCTGAGCAAAGTAAGTCAATCAGAAAAAGACATGTATCATATGACCTCACTGATATGAGGAATTCTTAATCTCAGGAAACAAACTGAGGGTTGCTGGAGTGGTGGGGATGGGAGGGATGGGGTGGCTGGGTGATAGACACTGGGGAGGGTATATGCTATGGTGAGCGCTGTGAATTGTGTAAGACTGTTGAATCACAGACCTGTACCCCTGAAACAAATAATACATTATATGTTAATAAAAAAAAAGATAGTAGGAAGGGTAAAATGAAGGGGGGGAATCGGAGGGGGAGACGAACCATGAGAGACTATGGACTCTGAGAAACAAACTGAGGGTTCTAAGGGGAGGGGAGTGGGGGGATGGGTTAGCCTGGTGCTGGGTATTAAAGAGGGCACATATTGAATGGAGCACTGGGTGTTATATGCAAACAATGAATCATGGAACACTACATCAAAAACTAAAGATGTGATGTATGGTGATTAACATAACATAATAAAATTAAAAAAAAAAAAAAAGAAACACATCTGAATTTCCATATTCAAAGCAGTCCGCTTATGCGTAGCTGAGATTCCTAGCCATCCATGCCTCCTTCTTATGGAACCTGTGTTTTCAGCTGGGCACATTGGTAGCGAGAATAAAAAACTATATATTTCCCAGTCTCTGTTGTTGCTACATGCAGCTATGTGGCTACATTCTGCAGATCGTAAGCCAAGGATAGTGAAGTACTTCTGAGAAGTATCCATAAAAGGGAGACAAAGGCTTTTACTCCTCTTCTTCCTTCCAGCTGACGGCCAGATTGCAGATGTATTAGCTAAGCTACGAGTGGACATTTTAGACAATGAAGACACATAAAAGCCACATGCTAGAATTCAACGAGCTTGGGTTGTTGATGGTGCCAGAAAGCCACCATACCAGCTCTGAATTGCTCACTTTCAGACTTGTGAGGCAGAAAGAAGCATTTAGATTGCTTAAACTTCTGTTACTTTAGGTCTTCTGATAAATCATACCAAACCTAACCAGCCCAGTAATCCTTTCATTACTCAAAACATTTTGTTTTTCTTTTGAAATTAATTTTTAGGATGCCTGGGTGGTTCAGTCAGTTAAGCGTCTGCCTTTGGCTCAGGTCATGATCCCAGGGTCCTGGGATCGAGCCCCACATCAGGCTCCCTGCTCAGCAGGAAGCCTGCTTCTCCCTCTGCTTGCTGCTCCCCCTGCTTGTGCTCTTTCTCTCTCTGACAAATAAATAAATAAATCTTAAAAGAAAATTAACTTTCTTAAGGTGTAATTTACCTTATCTTGGTTTATAAATCAGGGGAATGCTGGCCTCATAAAGTGAGGACCAGTGTTGGGAAATGTTTCTTCCTCTTCTATATTCTGGAAGAGTTTATATAAACTTAGTGATACTTCTTTCATACATATTTGGAAGAATTCACTAGTGGATCTGAGTTTTCTGTGTTTTTATTTTTTAAAATTTAAAATTTTTATTTTTTTAAAGATTTTATTTATTTATTTGACAGAGAGAGGTAGCAAGAGCAGGAACACAAGCAGGGGTAGAGGGAGAGAGAGAAGCAGACTCCCCACTGAGCAGGGAGCCCAATGCAGGACTCGATCCCAGGACCCTGGGATCATGACCTGAGCAGAAGGCAGATGCTTAATAACTGAGCCACCCAGGCACCCCTCTGTGTTTTTAATATTAATTCAATTCCCTTAATCGATCTGGGGCTAGTCAGGTTATCTATTTCTTCTTGCTCCTTGATAGTTCACATTTTTCAAAAAATTTGTCCATTTCATCTTAGTTTATCAGTTTTATTGGCATAAAGATGTTATAAGTATTCTCTTATTATCCTTTGAATGTCTGTAGGTTCTATAGTGACATTTTCCTTTTTGTTCCCAATATTAATAATTTGCATTCTTTCTTTTCCTCTTGATCAATCTGGCTAAGGGCTTATCAATTTTGTCAATCTTCTCAAGTAAGCTTTAGGTTTCATTGATTTTATTTTTCTGTTTTCTATTTTTTTAAATTTCTGCTCTTATATTTATTTTTCTCTTCCTTTTTTTTTTAAGGTTTATTTATTTATTTTAGAGAGAGAGAGCACAGGTGGAAGGGGTAGAGGGAGAGGGACAGAGAAAATGTCAAGCCGACTCCCTGGTGAGTGTAGAATTGGATGTGGAGCTCGATCCCATGACCCTCAGATCACAACCTGAGCCAAACCAAGAGTCAGATGCTTAACCAACTGCTCCACAAAGGTGCCCCGTATTTTCTTCCTTCTTCTGGCTTTAGGCTTGTTTTTTCCCTTCTTTTCTCCTGGTTTCTTAAGGTGAAAGTTTAGATCTTCTCATACCTTACTTCTGTCCTAATACAAACATTTGATAGTATGTATTTTCCTTTAAGCACCTAGTTAGCTACATCCACTATTCTGACTTGTGTTTTTCTGTTCATGTCATTCAGAATATTTGCCAATTTTCTTTGTGATTGCCTCTTTCACCCCTGGGTTATACAGAAGTCAGTTCTTGAAGTTTTAAATACATAGGACATTTTTCTGCTTTTGATTTTTAGTTTGACTCCACTGTAATCAGAGAATATATTTTGTCTACTTCCAATCGTTTTAAATTTGATGAGATTTGCTTTATGTTTGTGGTTCTGGAAATCATCCACCTTGGTGAATTTTTTGTGTATATTTGAAAATAATTTGTATCCTGCTGTTGTTGGGTGGAATGTTAGAGAAATATAAATTAGATTACGTTGCTTGTAGTGTTTTTCAGGTCTTCAATATGTGTACTATTTTTTTTTGCTTGGTCTACTTACTAGATCAATTAATGAGAAAGGAGTGTTAGAGTCTACAAATTTAATTTTGGATTTTTAATTAGTTATTTTTTCAATTTTTTTATTGTTATAAAATACATATGAAATTTACCGTATTAGTCATTTTTAAGGGTACACTTCAGTGGCATTAGGTGTATTCACATTGTTGTATAATCGTCACCACCATCCATCTCCAGAACTTTCTTCATCTTCCCGAACTAAAATCCTGTACCCATGAAACAATTACTCCTCATTCTCCCTCATCCCCCTCCCCCAGCAATCCCTCTTCTACCTTCTGTCCCTATGAATTTGACTACTCCAGGTACCTCCATAAATGTGCAATCATGCAGGATTTGTCCTTTTGTGACTGACTTATTTCACTGAGCATAATGCCTTCAGAGTTCATCCATGTTGTATCATGCATCAGGATGTCCTTTCCTTTTAAGGCTGAATGGTATTCCATTGTATGTATCTACAGCATTTTGCTCATCCATCTGTCAATGGATACTTGGGTTGCTTCCATATGTTAGCGATTTTGTGAATAATGCTGCATGAACATGGGTGTACAAATTCAGGACCCTGCTTTCAATTCTGGGGGGTAATTGCTATAGTCTGAATGTTTGTGCCACACCCGCCTAAATTTGTATGTTAAAAACCTAATGCCCAATGTGATGGTATTAGGAGGCGGGCCTTAGGTCATCAGGGCAGACTCTCATGGATGGATTTGTGCTGTTCCAGAAGAGAACTTCCTTGCCCCTCTGCCATGTGAGGATATAGCAAGAAGTTGGCAGTCGGCTACCCACAAGAGAGCTTTCACCAGAACCAGAGCTTCCATCTTCCAGAATTGTGAGAAATAAATTTCTGTTGTTTGGGGCGCCTGGGTGGCTCAGTCGTTAAGCGTCTGCCTTCAGCTCAGGTCATGATCCCAGGGTCCTGGGATGGAGCCCCATGTCGGAATCCCTGCCTTGCGGGAAGGTTGCTTCTCCCTCTCCCACTCCCCCTGCTTGTGTTCCTTCTCTCGCTGTGTCTCTGTGTGTCAAATAAATAAATAAATAAAATCTTTAAAAAAAAATTTGTTTTTTATAAACCACCCAGCCTGTGACATTTTGTTAAAGCTGCCTGAATAGTCTAAGACAGGTATATATGCAGAAATGGAATCGTTAGATCATATGGTAATTCTATTTTTAATATTTTGAAGAACCAGCACACTTTCTCAGTGGCTCTGTCATTTTACATTCCCACAAACAGTGCACAAAGTTTCCAATTTCTCTATATCCTCATCAGCAATTCTGAGTGCTGAGTGCAGAATCCCATGGGCAGGGTGTTCTCCAAGTATAAGGTGGCTTGGGTAGTCCTGTGGCTATAGTCCTATGGACACTGGCAGAAGCATATGAAACTTCTGTCATAAAGCCTTGATAAGCATGGACTCAAATTCCAAAATTAAAAACACACAAGAAAATAAACCACAATGAGAATCAGCAAAACAACAGAAAGTGTAATTTGACTCCCAAGAACTTCATAAAATGGGGGCAGAATCATTTAGTAACAGATTGAAGTATTCCATCTGAAGTGAACTTTTATCTTTAAAAATGGTAGAATTTCATCACTCACCTCTCTTATATATATTTTGTGGACAAGGAAGCATATGGATGCTTCCTTGATGTTTACCTTTATGATGATCATCAATAACTAATCCAAAAAACTTCGATGAGGTAAGACTTCAGGAAGACCATCTTGCAAAAATAGCCTCTTTTTTTTCTCATATTTGGGAGCAGCCTAATATTTTCTTAGGAGTCATCATGGAAATTGAGAAATGGGACCAAAAAAAGATCCTTCCCCAACCTAACGTTATCATAGTTGTCTTTGTGTTATGATTTTACTGTGTAATTTTTTGTAAAGTTTTGTGTAGTGCATCTAGCAAACTGGATTGAGAAATAGAACTTCATATATAGGTTGATGTATTTGTTGCCCTTTTATTTAACTACTCCTAGGAGAATATAACATATTCCATTTTTGAAATCCTATGTGAACATGACAGTATTAGTTCTGTATTGAAAACACATATTTAGGGGCTCCTGGGTGGCTCATTCTGTTGAACATCCAACTCTTGGTTTTGACTCAGGTCATGATCTCATGGGTCCTGGGATTGAGCCCCACGTCCAGCTCCACCAGGCTCAGTGGGGGAGTCTGCTTGAGGATTCTCTCCCTCTGCCCCTCCCCCCCACTCCTGTTTGCACACACTCTCTCAAATAAATAGATGAATCTTAAAAAAAAAAACAGAACTTATTAACCTAAGTTTATTAATAACAGCTGCCTTTTATCAAATGCTTAATCTGTACCAAGCACCATACTAGGGACCTCACATAAATTATTTCATTTATTTCACATAACAATTCTGAGATGTTACATTACTGTTCCCATTTGATGGAAGAGTGAACTAAGAGGCTCAGAGAAATAACCTCCTAAAAATCACTCAGACAGTAAGTGGATGATGCTTCTCAATTAACAATGTGGATCTTTGAAGTTCTGGCTCACGGATGGAGAGTTACTCCCTTCTTATTGTTTCATGCTTGGTCACTCTGTCTTTTGCGTGGAGGGCATGCCTTTCTTCATTGGCTACCCCCAATTTATTTTTAAACTCTGTGCCAGGAAGCTTACCCTCACCACCTGAGTGTGGGATGGAGTGCTTTCTTTGCTATTTATATTCTTATTTTTTGCACTTACAAACTGGAATGAAAATGATAATTTGTCTCTCTTCTGCGTTAGACTGCTAGGTAGGGCACCTCTTCATCTTTTTTTTTTTAAATTTAATTTAATTATTTTATGTTAATCACCACACATTACATCATTAGTTTTTGATGTAGTGTTCCATGATTCATTGTTTGTGCATAACACCCAGTGCTCCATGCAGAACATGCCCTCTTTAATACCCATCGCTAGGCTGACCCATCCTCCCACCCCCTCCCCTCTAGAACCCTCAGTTTGTTTCTCAGAGTCCATCGTCTCTCATGGCTCATCTCCCCCTCCGATTTTCCCCCTTCATTTTTCCCTTCTATTCATCTTTACACTCCCAGCTACCCTGTGCCACACTCACTAAAGAGCCACTAAACTAAAGCAAATTTATGTGAACAAAACTGTTGAGAAGCAACTATAAAGAGTGATCATTTCAGACTGATCCACCTTCTTATTATGGTACCACACTATAATGAAGTCAGTATTAGATTTTAATTCTTTGCTTTTTTTACATACAGCATATGATTTAATCTTTAGGGTATTGTGCTATGAACAGTAGAGTTGTTTAACCATAAGAGACTCTTAATCTTGGGAAACAAACTGAGGGTTGCTGGAGTGGAGGGGGGTGAGAGGGATGGGGTGGCTGGGTGATAGACATTGGGGAGGGTATGTGTATGGTGAGCACTGTGAATTGTGTAAGACTGATGAATCACAGACCTGTACCCCTGAAATAAATAATACATTATATGTTAATAAAAACAAACAAAAAACAGTGGAGTTGTTTATATATTCTGGATAGTAATCCCTTAGGCAGCCCTTTTGCACTTGGTAAATATAGTGTTCAACTTCTGATATCCCTGCTAAGGGAAAAAAAAGATTTGGCTTTAGGATATGGTGATGCAAAGATAAAAAAGTTCCAAGATAGGGACGCCTGGTTGGCTCACTTGGTTAAGCGCACAACTCTTGATTTCAGCTCTGATCATCATCTCAGGATCGTGAGATCGAGCCCCATGTTGGGCTCTGTGCTCAGTGTGGAGTCTGCTTGAGATTCTCTCTCTCCCTCTCCCTCTGCCCCTCCTCCTGCTTCCTCTCTCTAAAAAAAAAAAACAAAAAAACCCAATATATATATTTTAAAAAGTTCCAGGGGCGCCTGAGTGGCTCAGTCAATTAAGCGTCTGCCTTCAGCTCAGGTCATGATCCTGGAGTCCCAGGATCAAGCCCTGCATGAGGGGGGGTTTCCCCTGATCAGCAGGGAGTCTGCTTCTCCCTCTGCCCCTCCCCCCACTCGTGCTTGCTCTCTTTCTCTCAAATAAATAAAATCTTAAAAAAAAAGTCCCAAGATAAAATCATATTTTTCTCCCAAACACAGATGCTTCTTTGTTATTTTCTCTCTCACCACCACCTTCCCGGCCTCCCCTGCTACTGTGATATTTCTCTTCTCCCTTCACAGTCTCCTTGATCACTCTATGCCTCCCCAGCCAGAAATAAACAAAACATCTCAGAGAGCAAACCAAACTTTCTTTGCTCTAGTTTCCCTTTAGGTCCATAAGCAGGCACTCTCTGGACCTCTGCACTTAGTAGCCAGTTTGTGATATTATCAAACTGAGCAATGTTTTTCAAAGGTAGTTCTTCCACAGTTTGTAAACTAGAAGAGTTTTCGCTGTGCTTGCCTTGTGGCAGGTACTATTTCTCAGCTCAGCAGATTAATGGCTCTGGGGGAAAAGCAAACACAATAGAGCTCTGGGACCCAACTCAGTAGCCGCTAGCCTACTGAGCACTTCAAATGTAATTAGTGCCACCTCTAAACATTTTTAAACCAAAGCAATGTACCAAAAAAGAGACTAAAGGTACCTCATTAAGAATGTTATATTGACGATATGTTGAAATTATATATTTTGAATATGTAAGGTTAAATAAAATGTTATTTAAATTATTCAAATTAATTATTAAAATTAATTTCACCAGTTTCTTTTTACTTTTTAAATATGGCTACTAAGGGTGCCTGGGTGGCTCAGTTAAGTGTCTGCCTTCAGCTCAGGTCATGATCTCAGGGTCCTGGAACTGAGCCCTGCATCAGGCTCCCTGCTCAGCAGGGAGTCTTCTTCTCCCTCTCCCTGTGCTCCTCCCCACCATTCATGCTCCCTCTAGCTCTCTCTAGCTCTCTCTCTCTCAAATAAAATCTTTAAAAATAAATAAATATGGCTACTAAAAATTTTTAAATCACTTATATCATTACATATGTAGCTTGCATTATATCTCCGCTGCACAGTGCTATTCAAGAGGATCATGGATTGCCTGTTTGGATTCCCTAAGAAAAGCAAATATATTTGAATTCTAAGTTATAGTCTATTACTGTTGTTCCTTTTTTTCATTGTGATGAATCTATTAGTGTACAGATTCAGTATTTTTTAAAAAATATGCCAAAATATGCATACCATAAAGTGGACCGTTTTAACTATTTTGAAGTACACAGTTCGGTGGCATTAAATATATTCATACTTGCGCAATCCTTACCACCATCCATCTTCAGAACTTTTTTCATCCGCCCAAACTGAAACTCCATACTCATTATACACTAACTCACCATTGCTCCCTACTCCTTGGGAACCACCATTCTACCTTCTGTCTTTATGAAGTTGATTAACCCAGGTACCTTGTGTATTTGTCCTTCTGTGACTGGCTTATTTCACTTAACATAATGTCTTCAAGGCTCATTCATGTCATAGCATGTGTCTGAATTTCCTTTCTTTTTAATGCTGAATAAAACTGTATCGTGTTTACATACCACACGTTATTTATCCATTTATACATCAATGAACACTTGGGTTGCTTTCACCTTGCGGCTATTGTGAATAACATTGCTTTGAACAACTGTATGAGTCCTTGCTTTCAGTGCTAGTGTGTATATATCCAGAAGAGGAATTGCTGGATCATATGGTAATTCTATTTTTAATTATTTGGGGAAACTGCCATACTGTTGACCATAGTGGCTGTAACCATTTTACATTCTTACCCACAGTGTGCGAGGGCTCCAATTTCTCCACATCCTCACAAACATTTGTTGCTTTCTGTTTATTTTGTTTTTAGTACTATCCTAATGGATGTGATGTGCTGTCTCATTGTGATTTTCATTTGTATTTCTCTAATAGTTAGTGATATTGATGATCCTTTCATGTGCTTATAGACCATTTGTCTAACTTCTTGGAGAAACGTCTATTCAAGACTTTTGTCCATTTTTTGAGTTGCTTTTTGTTGTTGTCATGAGTTATGGGAATTCTTCATGTATTTTGGATATTAATCCCTTACCAGGTAGATGATTTGCAAATATTTTCTCACATTCCATGGATTGCTTTTTCACTCTGCTGCTAGTTTCCTTTGATGCACACAAGTTGTTAATTTTGATGAAGTCCAGTGTATTTTTTCTTTTATTGCCTGTTTCCAAATCAAATGCTCTGAAGCATTTGCCCTGTTTTCTTCTAAGAGTTTTATACTTTTAGGTCTTACCTCTAGGTCTTTGATCCATTTTGAGTTAATTTGGTTTATGATATAAGGTAAGAGTCCAAATTTTGTATTCCCAGCTTCGGTACTGTATCTTCTTCGATGATTAAATAATAAGAAAATAATATCCATGAGAAAGAACAATAGAAATGTGCTTATTCAGAGATGAACCTTTATGATAATGTTTAACTGTATAAAGAATTTTATGTGAAGTAGCCCACTTCTTAAAGCATGGAAAAGCTTCAGGTTGAGCTTGAAAACTCCATGGTACTTTTCCTTAGAGGCACCTAGATGGCTCAGTCGGTTAAGCATCCGACTCTTGGTTTCAGCTCAGGTCATCGTCTGAGGGGGCGTGGGATGGAGCCCCACGTTGGACTCCACGTTCAGCTCAGAGTCTGCTTCAGATTCTCTCCCTCTGCCCCTCTCCCCTCTCTAATAAATAAATAAAATCTTTTTTAAAAAAGATTAAAAAAACCTTTTTTTTAATTTAGCAATTCTCCTCTCACCCCTCCCTGAGAAAAACCCTAAAACAGTACAAATATTAAACAAAAACCTCACTGAGACAGCTTTAGATATAGAGGGTTTTCCTTGAAATGGAGAACTAATGTTTAATAATTGCCTTCTCTGTGCCAGGCTGTCTGCTTTACGTACATGGTGTCATTATGCTCCCCACACACGGAGAGCAGGGTATTGTCATCTCCATCTTACAGTTGAGAAAACTGAGGCTCAGAGAAGGTAAGCGATGCAGGATCTGAGCTTTACACAAGCTCAGATTCATGGCTCAGCCAATACACGTTGTCTCCAACTATTTGTGAATAACCAGCAAATGTTACTCTGGTAAAATTCAGCAAAATATGAATCCCTACTTCAATAGGGCTGGAATAAACACTAGTGTAAATAATGAAAAGAATTTATCTTTATAATTCAACCTCAATCTTAGTACAGATGTGCCCCTAGCATTTGCTCTGATTCCTTCATCGGCTCTATTTTTAACTGTTCCCACATTTCCGTTGGCAAGCAGATACTCAGTAAAATGCCACTCAAGCTGTCAGAGTCCCAGGCTGCAGTTTTCTGTTATGTTTGTACTTTGAGTTACTGCTGTTCTAGTGCTTTTAGCTGATTAGTCTTCGCTTACCTAAAGCTTTGTCTTTATCAGAGGATGTGAGAACAAACGCTTACTTTCAAATTTAGATTTCGAATTTAGAACATTCTAAATCTCTAACACATATTTAGAACAAAAGTTTTCCAGAGATCCCTGCAATATTTAGTGACATATTTGTAAACCTCCCTTTTTTATTTTAGGCTAGTATATAATTTGATATTTTAATTTCCTCTTTCACATGCAGATAAAATCCACGTAACATAAAAGTAACCATTTTAAAGGGTACAATTCAGTGGCAGGTAGTACATTCACCGTGCTGTGTACCTATCATCTTCATTAGTTCCGAAATATTTTCAATACTGCAAATGGAAACTCTGTATCGGTACATGGTAACTTGCCATCTCTCCTGCCCTTCGGCCCCTGCTAGCCACTAATTTACTTTCTATCTCCATGAATTTGCCTATTTTAGATATTTCAATATAAGTGGAATCATACACTATTCACCCTTTTTTGTCTGACTTATTTCACTCAGCATGATGCTTCCAAGGTTCAACCATGTTGTAGCACATGTCGGAACTTCAGTTCTTTTCTTTTTTTTTTAAGGTTTTATTTATTCATTTGAGAGAAAGAGAGCACAAACTGGGGGGAAGGGCAGAGGGAGAGGGAGAAACAGACTCCCCACTGAGCAGGGAGCCCAATGCAGTGCTCCATCCCCGGACCCCAAGTAATGACTTGAGCCAAAGGCAGACGCTTAACCGACTGAGCTACACAGGCGCCCCAGAACTTCATTCCTTTTTATGCTTAAATAATAAATCCATTGCATGGATATATCACATATTTTTTATCCAACCATCCATTATGGACATTTGGGTTATTTTTACTTTTTGGCTATTGTGAATAGTGCTTCTGTGAACATTCATGTACAAGTTTTTGTTTGAATAATTATTTTAAATTCTTTTTGGTAGAGAATTCTTTTCAATTCTTTACTTGGGGTGGATTGTTGGCTCCTATGGTAATTCTGTTTAACTTTTTGAGGAACCACCAAAATCTTTTCCACAGTAGTTGCATTATTTTACTTACCCAACAGCAATGCATCAGGGCTCCAATTTTCCACATCCCCACCAACAACGTTATATTCCACTGTTTTGATTGTAGCTTCCTTGCAGGTGTGAAGTTGTATTTCACTGTGGTTTGCATTTGCGTTTTCCTAATGACTAGTGATATTTAGCATTTGCCCCCCTGATTGTTGGCTATTTATAGGTCTTCTTAGGAGAAATGTCCTTTCAATTCATTTGCTCATTTTCATTTGTGCTGTTTGTCTTTTCGCTGATTTGTGAGAGTTCTTTATATATGTTGGATATAAATATTTTTTCCCATTCTGTGGGTTGTCTTTTTACGTTCTTGATAGTGTCCTTGGATGCACAAAAATTTTTCATTTTGATGATGTTCAATATATCTATCTTATGCTTAGTTGATTGTGCTTTTGGTGTCACATCTAAAAATTTATCACCAGAGGGATGTGACCTGTGTTTATGTGGCCTATGTTTATAATTTCACAGAAAGCTATTATTTATGATCATTTAAGAAAAGTGAAAATAGTTAAGTTAGGATTATCGAACAGACTTCAGTCAGCAACATTACAAAGAATTTTGCTTTTTATATCTTTTTATATCTTTTTCAAAATTAAGATGTGAAATTTTGAAAAAATTTAAAATGCCATTACCAAAAACCTCTATTAATCCAGTCATCTTAGGGTATATGATATTTTGGTTTATTGAATTCAGAGAAACACTGAGGAGACTTCTTAAAGAGTCTTTCAAAATATTTTAATTTAGGCAAATATTGTATGGCCATGAAGTCCTAGAGAGTATCAGTATGAACAATTATCACAGTAAATCCAAACTAAATCTAGATAGTTTTCTGTATTTTTATATTTTTTTAATTTTTAAAGATTTATTTATTTGAGAGAGAAAGGTATGTAGAAGGGCAGAGGGAGAGGAAAAGAGAGAGAGAGAGTCATAAGCAGAATCCCCACTGAGCACGGAGCCCCCTGCGGGGCATTATCTTGTGACCCTGAGATCACAACCGGAGTCAAAACCAAGTGTTAACCCACTGTGCCCCTCAGGCACCCCTGTATTTTTGTTATTTTAAATAAACGTACTGAACTGATTCTCTCACTTCCTACTCTATTCTGCCTTTTCTTAAACGTGTGGAAAACTATTTCCAGTTAGCTGAGACGTCTAGATCCTGGAAGCTGAAAAGTGAGATGTCTAAATCATAATACGTGACAGGCAGCTTCCGATGGTAACCTGGATAGTGTTTTTAACACAATAGTATTTATTTTGTGGTTCAAAAGATGTAAGAAGTAGTTCTAGATGTAAAGACTAATGACTTCTGCTGCCTAACTTTAATTTCCTTCATTTAAAAAAGGAAGTTAGAGTAAATTTTTATTACTTTGCAAGATTCCTCTCAGCTCTGAAATCCTAAGATTTGAGGGAGAGAAGTTGAAAGCAAATGAAATACTGTCTTATAGCTACCTCTTCGACTTTTTGTCTTGTTTGGAGATAACCCCTTCAAAGGAAACATGGAATTTTTCAAAAAGATTCCAGATGATTCAATACCTTTATACGGTGTGCCAAATAAAGTAGCAAAGAATCTAAAATCTGCAGTGTCACATTCAGTAAAAAAGTACATGCTTATGGATTTGAGAATACAACATTCTGTGAACTTCAGCACATTTATAAGTATTTTATGCTCCTCTAATAAGCCATCCTGATGCCAGAATAACTAGCTCTCTGAATCACATATTGAAGGAAAATGTCTCAATCATACTTGAAGAGGCATCTAAAAGGGCTTTATAATTAAAGTACCAATAATAGTATTTTCTACCAGTTATGGTACACTAAGCTCAAGGGTCCCAAGGAACTTTACAAATTAATGAAGCCTCACAATATTTTGGCAAATAGATTTTATGTTGCACATTGAAGACTTTGGGCGGAATGACATACTGTTGTCACATCATCCACAGACATGAAACAGATACAAAATGCCTTATGGTGACAATACGTTAGAAAGTACCTTTCTTTCATCCTAAAAGATCTCAAAGGGTTTTGTAAGGATAAATGAATACGCTTAAGCACAGCCCCATGTAAAGAGATTAGAAGAGTGCCTTTGATCCCACAGAGCAACAGGATAACAATTTGGAAATGTTGCTTGCTTGAATGCAGCAATGCATCCCTCAACAGGAAGGTAAAGAAGGACTTGGAATATGAAGACATAATAGTTTACAAAAATAAGGAGGCAAGTTAAACCCTAAGCAACAGAAATGTAATATTTCAACGAGATGTATGCACGATTTGAATTTTTTACATACACTCTGTGTTTAATATGGACCAGGTGCTATGCAAGTGCTTAATACATTAATCCTCACAACAGTTCTGTGAAATATGTCCCACTATTATCCCCCCTTTATAATGAAGGAAAAGATGCTTAGCAAGGAGAAAAATCTTGCCTGAGTCTGAGCAGATAATTGATTTTATATATACATGTATACGTGCATACACATCTGTATCTATATATATGTATATAGATATGTATGTGTGTATATATCTATATATGTGTATAGATAGAGATGTGCATGCATATATGTATATATATGTACATACATATGTATATATATTGATTGGAATATAATCATTTCTACTTTGGTATTAGAGATCTGTCTTGGAATCATTTAATTATAAAATGGATAAATAAATTAGTAATTCAACATGGTGAAATTTTGTCAACATCCTGCGGTGTACTTGTATTTTAATCCATGAAATAAAGGTAATATTCTAAAAGGAAGGAAAGAAGAAAGAAAGAGGGAAGGAGGGCAGAAGGAAGGAACGAGGAAAGGAGAGAGAATAATCTGCTGAAATCTTCTTGAATCAAGGCTGTTATGCAATGTTATTGATGAACTTCATCATCAAGTCTGGCTCTATACAGGCCCAAGAGTCCAGGTCCTCTCATTTGAATAAAACTCTACGGTTTCCAAAATGGCTTCATGCCATGGGGCACTGACATATGTCTGTATACCCACAAATACCATCCTGCTCTGTGGGGCCTTGGAAAAATTCTTCCACCTCTCGGGAGAAGGCTTCTTATCCATAAATTAGGAACAATAATCCCTATTTCTCAAACTTGTGGATACTAGATGTAGCAATAAGCCTAAGGAGATTTAACAAATGGTAACCAGTCCATAGATAGTAATCCTTCTCCTCCTTTCTGTTGGTAGAGAGAGAATGAGAGATAATCCCCCCAGGTTTGGTTAACTTTCACTTACACATGGTGACAGTAAAGAGGCAGTGGACAGGAAAGAATCTCATAGCTGAAAAGCTCAGATTGATAATTCTGTTGTGATTACTTCCTTTAGTATCTTCTCTGAAAACATTAGCTGGTCACTGTGAATCCCGCAAATGCTGGGTTCTTTATATGGTGAATCTGATGCCTATTTGCAGATGTCTGCAGGGTAAGGACATTCATCGCTTCTTCCTTTGTGCCAAGTGATGAATGTGGTAACCCAAGTCTCTCTCTGTCTCTCTGTCTCTATCTCTCTCTCTTTCACACATGCACACATTCACACACACTCACCACACACTCACCACTCACACAAAATTCTGAGGAATGAGAAAAGAAGGAAAAAAGGAGATTCATAAAAAGTAAAGGACTGATACTCTTCAGCATTTGTTTATCAGCCTCACAGCTATAATGCTAAACCAACCACCAGATACTTGCAAACAGATAAACATTTATTTTAATTAAAATATTTTCACAGGAGCTCTATGCAGAACATAAACTATCACATTTCAGTCTTCTTGCTGATGAACAAATTCAGCTCTGACATTAGTGTAATCAAAACAAAACAAAGCAAAAAACCCCGGAACATATCTAAAAGAAAATCTTGTTACCAAATCTCTTGACTTTCTCTTCCACAATAGAAATTCTGTTCTCCTAATTGCCTCAGCTGGAACCCTCCATTGTATCTTTCTTCTCCTTTCTCTCTCCATCCAATCAGATAGGACATTACATTAATTCCTCCCTTACAAATATCTTTCAGAGCAATTCTATTTTTCTCTTCTGTCTGTCATCATCCTAGTCAGCAATACCAAATCTAGATTTCTCACTTTACATCTGGAAACCTCTTCAGTGTGGTGGTCCAGAGGCCTCGCTCTCTCCATTCACATCTAAACACTGCCTGCAGATTCATTTAAAAAGCAAAACGCTGCCTGGTACAAGCATCTCTGGTATGCAGAAAACTTTCTACCAAGTTCTCTGGGCTAAGGCCCTGCTGCTGTGTCAGACTCTGCCGGTCCCAGTGGAGGCCCTTGGCCATTCTCCTCTCCTTCTCCCCACACTCTTCTGCCCCCAGCCTTGGAATCTTTACTCTGCCCACGCCCTCCTTTCTGCTTATTTGTATCCAACATTATATCTACCATCTAGACTCACACCTATAGATGGGTGTGTGAACCAATGAATAAGCCCATCGTTCAGACCATCTGAATTGAAAGAGAAAGAAGTTTGGAACTTTTTCTCAATAGACAAAAGCAACCCCCCCCCCCCAACAAAGTCACCTCACGTATATTTGTGTGTCCATGCTTTTACTTCTTAAGTGTGAATTTGGGGGATAAGACTACGATGACTTACAAATGTTTTGGGGGCTAAATTATTTTATCACCTTAATAAATGATGTTCTCTTTTCCAGGGAATTATAAAAGGAGATACATAGAATTTAAATGTGTTACTCCTATAGCTAGTACTTTAGAAGTGTCCATTATTAATCATTTCTTTTTTTTTTTTAAGATTTTATTTATTTATTTGACAGAGAGAGACATAGCGAGAGGGGGAACACAAGCAGGGGGAGTGGGAGAGGGAGAAGCAGGCTTCCCGCCAAGCAGGGAGCCCGATGCAGGGCTCGATCCCAGGACCCTGGGATCATGACCTGAGCCGAAGGCAGACGCTTAATGACTGAGCCACCCAGGTGACCCATTATTAATCATTTCTAAGAAAGGTGAACCAAAATAAACAAGTACATCAAATTTTGTCAAAAAAGAACAAATTGAACCTTATGAAGAACGTGTGATGGGGTCTCAGAGACCTCAGAAATTTATCTATTACTACCATGGCACGTTTGAGTCATGATTAAAAGTCCATAACACAGATTGCTTGCATTTGTAATAGTATGTGGAACACTAGTTTTTCAAGGACAGTTTTTAAAGATTACACAATCCTGGATAGGCCTATTCTGGGCATCTCACATCAATTTCAAAGCGAACTTTAAAAAAATTTGTTTTTATTACCTCATGTAAATTATCCATCTCTTGATGTAACATGTAACCTAGTAAAAATTACCCCAAAATGACTCTTTTTACATGATGATTTGCACATTTAAATGGAAAAATATTTAATTTTGATTTAAAAATCTTCTCTAACCCTTTTAAGAAGTAAGAATTAGAACCGTGTATGAACAATCTCCCAACGCTGCCTCCACCAAAGGCCCAAAGTAGAGAACATCAAAACAGTTTTAGAAGTCTTCCTGTTTCTTTAGTATTATGTAATATAATAGTGAATTCTAGCCTCAACAAATAAGGATTTTTGGACAGAGTCAATTAATATGAGCTTCCTTAAAATTGGTTTTAGACAACTCTGTACTCTACGCTTTGACAAGGTTGGGTTAATTTCCTGCATTTTTACCTTCACTTAATGTAATATTAAATGGAAAGTGAGTCAGAACACAAGTGGGCAAGTACTATGAGTAATCAATCTTTTTTTTAAGTTTTGTAGAGCAGGTTTTCAGAGAATGGTGGTTACTTTCAATAACTTTTTTTACTTAAAAATTATTCTTTACTTTCTTCTTAACATAGGGTGCTGTCACCTTCCATATTATATTTGCTATGTTTATTTTGGCAGATTGACGGTTGATGATGTAATCTGTAACGCTGCTTAAAGTAAGGAAATGACCCACGAACAACACTGGCATAGGGACTGTGTGCAGAGCTCAAGGACTGTGTGCAGAGCTCAAGAACTGTGTGCAGAGCTCAAGACTGTGTGCAGAGCTCAAGGACTATGTGCAGAGCTCAAGACTGTGTGCAGAGCTCAAGGACTATGTGCAGAGCTCAAGACTGTGTGCAGAGCTCAAGGACTGTGTGCAGAGTTCAAGGACTCTGAAGCTTCACCCAGTTGTTGAGAAGATTCCATAGAATGACATCCATCCAGAACAAAGGTTGCTTTGAACACGATAAACCATCAGTAAAAGTTAGTTATTATTACTATGATTTTAGTTATTATTAGTAAAGGTATGTCAGGCTTTGTGAAGTTTTAGTTCCAGACAATCTGGAATTAAGCAAATTTCTCATTTTTTATCTTAATGAACATAATCTGAATCAGTATAATTCTCTTTATAACATACAGCAACATTTAAAAAAAATAAGAAAAATTACAGAGTATGCCAGAAGACATAAACATTAAAGCACCTCACTTTAAAGCAAGTTTAGTACTATGATTGTTTTCTTTGTTCTTCCTTCCTCTCTTCCTTCCTCTCTTTCTCTCTCTCTCCTTCCTTCCTCTCTTTCTCTCTCTCTCTCCTTCCTTCCTTCTTTCTTTCTTTTTTTTTTCTTTCTAGGCTCCATGCCCAGCACTGAGCCCAATGCTGGGCTTGAACTCACAACCCTGAGATCAAGACCTGAGCTGAAATCATGAGTCAGATATTCAGCCAACTGAGCCACCCAGGTGCCCCACTATGGTGGTTTTCTTGAGGGAGTTTTTTAACCATGCCCTCTAAATCCATTAAACTCTAAACTATGCTCGGTTTAATCTTAAATGAGATTATTCTTAGATAGAATTATTACCATGAGGTAACACAGTATGCTAAGTAAACGACCTGGGTTGTGATTTTCTTAGTCTTTTTCCTGAAGTAAAGCATACATATAGGAAAGTGCACAAATCATGAGTCTGTACTCTATAATATGCTCAATGAATTTTCACATAATGAACACACATTTGCATCAGCACTACTCAGATCAAGAAAACACTTTTAGCACCTTAGAAGAATAGCAGAGTCCTCCCTGACTTTCACAAACCACCATAAAAAAAAAACCCCTTGATATCATTAATCTTTTTATTTTTAGCCATTCTAGAGTGTGTACCATGTCAAGTGTCAAGGACTGTAAACATCTGAGATTTTTATCCTATGTAGTTTTTTACTCTACCTTCCCTGACTTTGGAAAGAGACTCTATATTCCTGGGTCAGAGATGAAGGACAGTTTATTTCACAGCCATTAGAGTAACCAGAATATCCACATGGGTTCTCTGAGCCCCAGATCCTGCAGAGCAATGCAAAGAAAGCCAGATGGCACCTGCCTGAGCAGTGAGTTGCATTATAGGAAAGGAATCCTGTGTTAGGGAACCTTAATCTTTTATAGTGGGCAGTAAGCAGGCCTGTTTTGCTCCAAAGAGAGAGACGCTATTTCCATCTACCAAGTCTGTACATTATGCAAACATCTTTGCAAACATCTTTGAAAACGTAGTCTGGAAAAAAAACCCAGACTCTCAAAGCAGAGTAT
Source organism: Mirounga leonina (assembly GCF_011800145.1). NCBI lineage: Eukaryota > Metazoa > Chordata > Mammalia > Carnivora > Phocidae > Mirounga > Mirounga leonina. The sequence goes on from NW_023270453.1 coordinate 4,697,893, forward strand.
TAGCTCTCTTTGCAAGACATGCACACACCCGAGAGACTTATGGAGAATTATCTTTCAGTGACGATGGCAGTGCATTACAGTTTTAATGTGCAGATAATGAAGATCAACACCTTTTCATAGTTTTTGGTCACTTGTATATTCTCTTTTAAAAATTGCATATTCAAGTCATTTTTTTCAGGACCTTTGACTGGCTTGGATCTTCACCATGAATCTGGGAGAGTCTCTAGTGGTTTTATATTTGTAATTTTATATCCTTTTTCTTACATAAGACAATTAGAATTGTGTAACCAGCAGGCCCTAAATACCCGGGTCCACCTCCAGTTGCCAGTTCACCCTTTTATCTCCTAGGCAGCAATGTTTCTCTCTTGTGGGTTAAGCATCTTCTTTCTACCAGCTGGTATCCTCTGATTACCCATAGTTCTTGCTTCCTCATGAACTCGGCTCTCAAGCCCATGAGGGCTTCCCTGACCACTCTTGCTTTCATCATGACTTCACCATTAGTAAGTAGTAAAACTAACTACCTAACTCGTTTTCCCAGTGAAACTGCAAGAGTAAGATAGGGATTGGCCCGTCTTGTCCTTTTGTACCAGCCCCCATTGTAAATCACTGATCACCCTCTGAAATGATTGCGTAAGTATCTATTCTAGATTTAGAAGGGTCCTCCAGGGCACAGCCTGCTTCTTCAACAAGCTCTGTCTGCCATTTATAATACACACATAGTATCAAAAGTTAATTCAAAAGAGAACCTCAGCTTCTGGGTGAAAGTTCAGAGACTGAAATATAGCACCTGTAAGCCTCACTGCATACATTAGATGAAGGTATGGCAAGAATCTATAACTTTTAAATATGTAAGAGAAAATTCCAGATCCATAGACATCTGGCATTAGCTTGTATTCTCTGAGCCAATTGCTGATCTAAGAATCTCTGAACTAGAGAAATCTTAAAATAGCCCTGGATCAACTCTTCTGTGAAATCCATGGCTAATCCTGTATTCCTGAAATGGAGGGACCAGGAGGAATGACGGCTTTTCCCAGAACAGTCAGATTTACAGTGCCTGCCATTTATTACGGGGCCCAGAGTCATCAAACAGGTGAGACATACCAATTTTTTACTAACTTATTCCTATGGTAGTTTAGTGGTGGTCTGATTTGCTTCATTATTAGAGATTTAACTTTTTTAAAATTTTGATCATGAAGATACTTAATTACTAAAAAATGTTAGGAGAAGAGTTTAGAATGTCTTTCTACACTAAGTCAGTTCTCACCAGTGTTTAGAACAGGCTCTTTAGACATGGAACAGAAAGAGAACTAATTTAGCAACACAAAGTACACTAAAATTTTATACGGAAAATAAAAAGTTTGTCCCACATTGGAAATCAGTCCCTGTGTGTGTGTGTGGGTGGAAAGACAGTTGGGAACGTAGGGACAGAGCCAAAGAGAGGAAAACATTGCAGCATCAGAAGAGAGGGAGAAAAAGTGGCTGGGAAACAGCCCCCTCCATTAGCAACGAAACCACTAGAGACAGAGGACTTTGGCTGATTCACAACTAGGTTACCCTGAAAACTATCTGGCTGCGTGTAAGGCAGGGACAGGCAACACAGTATTCTCTTCATTGCTTGGCTTTCATTTTTTAGATAATTGAACACTAATGTTCCACAATGTTTCACAGGTCTCTCTCTGTCTCTGTCTCTCCCTGACTGCCCCACCTCCCACTATGCTTCCCTACCCACTACCACTGCTCTCTCTCTTCTTTCCTTATGAACATGTTGGATGAACTAAGGGGATGGACTACAGTATAACATGGTATAGATAGAAGAGAGAGGGAAGAAGATATAAGACAGAATGGATTTTTTTCCCTCTCTACATTAGTGAAAAAGCAAATAATTATATACACATTCATTGGATACTCACCATGGACAAAACATGGCGCTAGTTCAGAAAACAAAGCTCAATCTCAATCTTGTTAATATGGATGAACTAATAAAGCTGGTGCTATATCCTCTCCCTTCTCAAAGATGGCAATCCAGGAATCTCTCCATTTCTCTCCCATTTCATCTACCTCCAGCCTGCCTTTTGGAGCATTCCCATCAGCATACAAACATACTTTCATCTTAAAACGAATGAGGAAATAAACAAAACCAACAAATTCCTCTCAATCCACTTCCTCTAACTCTAGTTTCTAAGCAATTTCTCCACTCCCTTTAGTAAACTTCCTTCAAAGCTCTGTTGACATTCATCGTTGTCAATTCCTCTCCTTCCATTCTCTCAGCCCACTTCAGTCAGGCCTCTTCTCCCTCCATTCTATGGAAATTGCTCTTGGGTGTCGGTCCTTATCTTATGATCAGGTTTAACACAGTTAATCACCTCACTTGACTTCCAGGATGCGCTGGTGGGTTTCTCCATACTTTGCGCTGGTGCCTCATCAGTGTCCTCTGCGCATTTGTCCTTGTGTCCTGACCAGTTAATGGAGGGGGTATCAGATCCTCTCTTTTTCACTCTTTACACCCACTCAAGTTACATGGCTGTGTCATCTATGTACTAAAGATGGCTTTTTTTTTTTTTTTTCCAATTTAGACTTCTCTCCCATACTGATTCAAATACCCAAATGTCTACTGGATGTATCTCTTGGATGTTGAAGAGCTATCTCTAACTCCTTATGTCCAAAACCAAGATACTGATAACACTCACACTTACTCCATCCAAAGTATTTCTTATATCAGTTCATAGAAAGTTTGCCCTTCCAGTTGCTCAGACCAAAATCCTGACAGTCCTTTCTTGAATTCCTGCTGACTTTGAATTCCTTCAGTTATGAAATCCTACTACCTGGTCCTAGCAACCACCATCCCATCTCAATTATTATGATAGCCCCCTAACAGGCTTCCCTGCTCCTTATCTGTGTATCCTTATAGTCAGTGCTCCACAGAGCAGCCTGAGCAATCCTTCCAAAATGTAAGTCAGATGGTGTCAGTCTGTTGCTAAATACCCTGATGTGGCTTTGCATTTCATGTGAGTAAAAGCCAAAGCCTTGTTGACTTCCAGGCACTATATGATATGGTTCCCATCACTTCTGCAACCTTCTCTCTGGCTACTCTTTCCTCGTTTTCTCTATTCTAGCCAAACCAACCTTCTTGCTCTTCTTCCAAAATTCTAGGGAGATCCACCCTTGGGGCCTTTACCATGATGCGATTGTGTCATCTTTCTGTATGCTCTTCCCCAGGTATATCCAGGGCTATCTCCTCCATCTCTTTCTATGTTTCCTTGAATTTCACCTTCTCAACCTTGTATGCAATCTGAAATTGCCATCTGTACCTCCACGTACTCCAGATTCCTCTACATTTCCATTTTTCTGTAACTCACAACCTTCTTACCTAGTCTGATTTACTCATTTAGAATGCTATTGTTTATTGTTTGTATCTTACCCAGAATGCAAGCTCCCCAATGGGCAGAACTTTCTATGTGTTTTGTTCACCCATGACTCCCAACCACTTTGAACACAGCCTAGCACATAGTCGAAGTTCAATCATCATTCACTGAATTAGAGATTCCCATTTGTGGGGCTTACATTCTAGTGGGAGAGGATGTACAGGCACAATTAGTGTGTTCAAGGTTATTTGAGAATACAGAAAATAAGAGTAATTTACTGTGTTAGTTATGGGGGGTTGGTGAGTACTTTGGAAAAATGCAAAAAGTATCTTTGAGCTAAATCTCAAGGGATGACTAGGTAAAGCTGAAAATTTGGACTAGAAGCCCAGGAAAAGGGCAGAGCACTCATAGTAGAGAATTCATCATGTATGAATTTATAAGGTATATTGGTATGAGAGAGGCCAAAAAATGAAGCTAAAGAATTTATAGCCTCTATTATCTTTATTTATTACTTTTACTCTCCCACAGCACTGCCTTCTATCATCTTTTTGTTTCTCTGTGTTTTCTTCTGATTAGACACTGAACTTGATTGTGTTGACTGTTTAAAACTATAATTCCTTGATTGAAGAAGTACAGAGAGGTCAAAATTTACTGCATGCGATAAGCTCAGGAAGACACACAGAGGGAAAGATCCAGGAAGGTGGATGAGGCTGGGGGTGGTGGTAGAGATAGAGCCAAAAAAGAGGAAAAGAGAGGAGCTGGTGAAATTTTGATCAGCTGCCATGAAGAGCAAAACTTTACAAAGAAAATATTTCTCTGAGTTGTGCAAAGTGTTCCCTTTCTCCACCAGAAAACTTCAGCAAAGAACAACATGGCATCCATGCTTTTTGGAGTTAATTTGTGTTGGTTTTCACTGAAACACCCCTAAGCACCCCTAAGAAATGACAGTTGATTTGGAGGTAGACCTGGCAGCTGAGTTGACTTAGAAGATGAAGTTCAGGACAACTCTGAGGTTATTAAGCTAGAGGTTTTGGGTAAATGATGACACTACTGGCCAAAAAAGACCTCAGGAGGGGAATGTTGGCAGCTGAGAGAGGGGCTTAAAATAATGTGTCCCATATTTAAAGATGTTGAGTTTGAAAATGCTAAGGGATATTAGAGGGAGATGCCCAATGAGCCATTGGAATAAAAATCTAATGCTCAGGAGAGCTAGAAGTAGAGAGTTGGGTGCCCTTATCAGACATGTGAGGGTTGAAATCATGGTGAGGACCTGATCATCTAGGGACAGTGTGGAGAGAGAAACAAGAGATCCAAGGACTGATTGAAGGGGGGTAGGGAGGAAAAATGGAGCCAGCAAAAAAGAGCAGTGTAAAAAGGATACCCAGAAATTGTGCCATGGAAACAAAAGAGAAGTTTCAAGATTATTTCTCTATCTGTCTCTTACACACACACACACACACACACACACACACACACACACAACGCTCCCCTCCTTTTATGATCAAATGAGGTCCAGAGTCTAAGCTGTGAACTGCTGAGAGGGAACACTGCCCACTTTCACCTCCTCACACAATGCCTTCTTAACATTTTAGCTAACTCTAGAACACTAGATCCTTAGCAGGAACAAGGAAATAATAATTACAAAAAAATCCAACCTTTGTTAAGGACCTGTTCCTGAACTAAGGTTTGACAAAGAGTATCTCTTCTAATCCTCATGATAACTCTATGTGAGCTTTAAAATTTCTATTAAATATGCAAAAGTGTAGGCACAAATACTTAAATCATGTCCAAAGGTCAAAGATTGGAGCAAGTGGCCAAGCTGGGATTTAAATCTGAACAGAACATCTGGGTTGGTCCCTGCTTTGCATTCCACCTCAGTGAGTTGCTGCATTTTGAGTATTCCAGTAGATGAAAACAATGAAGAATTACACTGAATTATTTTCTTTGCAAGAAAGCTACAAGATCTAAAACAAAATTTTGAAATCCACAGTGACAGAAGAAGGTAATGCTGGCAATTAAGAATAAACCTGAGTATAATGAAAGAGATTTTCAAACATGAGCAGATTAGGAAGGGGTCACGGTAATATAAATAATCCCAAGTGTTGGGGAATATTTATTTTATTAGAGACATAGAGATACAAACATTTGAAAAGCACTCACAAAAGAAAGCTGGTCTTCATTCCTATCCTGTAGATCATTTCTGACCAGCTTCCTCTCTTCCCCTTGTTAAACTCCTAATCCAGATAAATGTTTAGTCATTTTATTTTATCAGAGAATGTCCAAGTACCTGCACTTAAGCCTTCAGTTCATGCCCAAAAAAGGATCACATTTCCTGTGCTATGCTGGCTATTTCTGATAGCGGAATCTTCAGATACGTTCTTTACGGGTCTCATGATCTAAGTCTGTTTTTAGAAGAACATTTTTCAGCTTAAATAAATTAAGAGCAATTTAACTTCATTTGTTATTAAAGATTCTGAGATTTTTTTTTTTCAGGACCCAAACTGCACTCTATTATAAGGTTTTACCTTTCAAGACTAAATTGAGTTGTGGATTTATGGATACCCTTAAATATACTAAATTTGTTACCGAATATCACCATCCGATGGGGTGAAGCACAGTGAGTGGTGGGAGGGCCAGTAATTATAAAATCCTCTATTTTCCAGATCACAAGATGTCTAAAAACAGCTTGACTTTTTATGGTGTAGAAAACATGGTACGATAACATTTCAGTTTCTTGTCAAATATAAACCCATCTAAGAAATAGATTGAGGTAGTTTGGCTAATTTTCAAATGTCTGACTCTCTAAACGTCGACCTTTTCCACTCTTCACTTTCTTACAAAACTATAACAGACAACAACTTTGAAAGATCCACTTTGAAAAATCCAAAAAAAGAATGGAGAACAGGCCACCCCCCCACCCTTGGACTCTATCAGGAATGTCGACAATTTCCAGTCTTTACTTTCTTACAAAACTATAACAGACAACAACAACTTTGAAAGATCCAAAAAAAGAATGGAGAAGAGGCCACTCCCCCACTCTTGCACTCTATCAGTCAACTCCGACTGTGAAAGCAGATACAAGGAGGGCTGAGTGACATCTGGTCCTTGTCAGTGCAGGTGGGGGATAGAATGGGGCACATTTGCTGGAAGTCAAGAAATTTGGCTTCATTTCTATACTTGTTCAATATGTCATTGTGTGACCTTGCACTGGTAATAGCCCTTAGTTATACAAGGCATGGAAAGAAATTTACTCATCCATTTAACCATTCCTTCAACAAACATTCACCTGCTATACCTCAAGTACATTGCTAGAAGTCAGTGATAAGTTTGAGATGGTTGCTGGTAGACCTCTATCCAAGCACAACTTCTCCCGCACAGAGTAAGCCTTGTTTCTCTGTCTCAGCCTCCCTTACGATGGCAGATATCCCCAGGATCCGAGCTCGAGTTCTGAGAAATAGCAAAAGGAGTGCTACTATATCCCAGTGGAAACTTTTCTCCAATAATAAGAATAAATAATGAAATGAACACTTTAGGTTACCACAAGTGTATTTTTTCTACAATTCCTGCTTTCCCTGATAGTTTTAGTTACTTATTTTCTAGAGTAGGGAGGACAAAAATGGATGTCACAGAGAACATGACAAAATTTTAGAGGACTAATTATGAGCATTGAGCAGGCACATTAGTAGCTTTTCTCATTAAGTTGGAAGCTATTGAGTTTTTAACTTAAGTAAAATCCAGAACAAGAGGAAAAATTCCAATGTAAAATTCTTATGAAAAGATAGCTGTAGAGATCTTGAAGCCATGGACATGCTAAAACAAGACAGAACAAGACCAAAAACCCAGGGTGAGTTAGGTGGGCATATTCTACTCAAGTATGAAAGAAAACTAGGTTGAACTAAGCAATGGTTAATGCAAGCTGGTTATTAGTGAGAAAAGATACCGAAGCAACTACATTCTTTCAGGCTTCCTTTAAATTGTTTTATAAATAGTTTATAGTTTATTAATTGAAAAGAATTTTAAGATTTATTTATTTAAGAGAGAGGGGGAGAGAGAGCAGGGGGAGAGGGAGAGGAAGACAAGCAGACTCCCCACTGAGCACAGAGCCCAAAACACATGGGGCTCGATCCCAGGACCCGGAGATCAAGAGATGAGCTGAAATCAAGAGTTAGATGCTCAACTGACTGAGCCACCCATGTGCCCTGAAAAAAATTTTTTAATTGAATTTTATTATCATAGAACAGCACAACTGAGTGGAAAATTGTAGAATTTCTTTGACTCAGATGCCTTTGGACCAAGATCCAAATGGCAGTTACCCTAACTTCAGAAAAGTAAAATAAACAGCCCCCTGGGATAATGATCTTGCAGTTCCAAAACTGCAAAGAATAGTTAAAGATGCAGGCTCCTCTCTCAGTCACCATCTCAGACCTTTGCTTACCTTTAGAGCCACGATCCTTACTCTGACCCCACATTGATCACCTGTATCTTTAGATTTACCTGAAAAGCCTCTGAGTTAAATTATGGTCATGCTTTTGCTGTAATTGCAAACGACTAGTTTGTTATTCTTTAAGCTTTAACCAATCAAATCATATTTCTAGTGTGGTTTGTTCACTGAGGAATATTGGTTAGAAGGTACAGAATACCAAATGTATTAGAAATTGGGTTGCTGTTCTAGATATGTCTCAATGATTTAGGATGTCTTTGTAACTGTGGACTAAAACATTGGGCCTAACCATTCACTGCATTTTATCTACATGTCCAAATTGTTGGACAGGCATCCTTAAGCATTAATCTTGCAGACAAACAATGAACAGGCCTACACCCAAAGGGAATACAGAGTGTCACAAATCTATGATGCCAAATATTTGTGGTAAGTACATCAGGACCGGGATATGATCTTCTTATACCAACAGAACGAGTATGATCTATAGTCACAATCAGGAAGACCACCAACACTGTCATTACCTACATGTGGACATTTTCACTTCTTGCCATAATTACTAGTTTACCAGACCATCTTTAGAGCAGAGTCTATGATTTGTTCATTGTTATATTCTCAGTGCCTATATTGCCTGACAAAGAGTAAGTGATCCTTGAGTGTTATAGAAGTGGCACTTTTTGGATGGACTTAAGGATTACACTGGAAGAGCTGTAATCAGTGGTCAGAGCCAGAGAAGGATGCTGAAGTTTCCCTTCCGAAAATCTTTTCGTTTTCTGTATCAGCAAGTACCGGCCAGGCCAGCAGAGGGCAGTGTGACAAACTATGGAACTAGTTCATGGAGGACGTCATGATAAAAGACCCTGAAAGAGCAAGAGGTTGTTGGTGTCTGAAACCTTCAGGTTACTGTCATCGGCCTGGTGCAGAATATTATCATCACTCATCTTTCTTTAAAAATAGTTTGACACAGGGTGCTAGTGTGCTTTTGTATGACCAGTAGGATGTGCAGGAAAGAGAGAAGCCCCGGTTCCTGGCTGAACGCCCAAGTCAAGAGAAGGGCATCCCTTTCTCAAAGTGATGTTGTTCCCTCAAGACCATGAGATGCACATACAAATAGCCAGGACTGATCAACATATTGTAATATGGCTTTGTAAGAGAAAGCATTCCCCAGGTTCTAAAGAGAGATTTCATGCTCGTGAAAACAGGACCAAAAATAGAAGTTACTTCAAACAACCCTGAATGATTTAGTGTGTTTCTGACAAGGGGAAAGACAAAGGGCATTTATTTTGCCTGCCACGAACACCAGAAGGCACTAACATTATTTTTGGCAACAAGGAAGAAAATGCAAATCATTGTCATAATTCATCCTCAAACCCTGCATGCCCATTCATTTTCTAGAACATGTGGAAGTATTTTGACCATTCTTTTTGTAACTAAGTACCAAAGGTCATTTTGAAAGCAACATTTTAATAATTCTGAAATCTCATTTTAATAATTATGCAAATGTTAAAAATATGGTTTGTTGGAGACAATGTACATTTGAGAACGCTCCTTTAACACTCTCAGTACCATAAACATTTATTTCTTATCTACAATGTGTGACATACCCAGCTAGTCTCATTTGTTACTGTCTTCAAGGAATTCTATTTTCTTAACACCTAGATCGAGTGTACAGAAAATAGAAGTTTAGCTGATGGAGTCCACTGTCACCTTCTTTGTCTCTCAAGCTTTGATTGTCCTTGGCACTTAAAAAAATAATTTCAACATGTATTGATTCCTTACTAAGGGCCTAGCATTGGGAAGTGCATAGAAGAAGCTTGGAACTTTTTCAGGCTTGGGGAAATTCTGCAAAGTTGGGGGCTAAGAATTAGGAGATACAGTCTAAAAATGTTCCATTACAAAGTGGGGAGTATACTGTAATGGTGTATTTTATATGTCAACTTGACTGGGCCACATGGATTTGGTCAAACATTATTCTAGGTGTATCTGTGAGGCTGTTTCTGGATGAGACTAACATTTGAATCTGTGGACTGAGTAAAGAAGATTGCCTTTCCTACTGTGGGTGGGCCTCATCAAATCAGTTGAAGGCCTGAATAGCACAAAAAGGCTGACTCTCCTCTGAAAGAGGGAGCTCCTCCTGCCTGACTGCCTTTGAGCTAGGACATCATTTTTTTTTTCCTTTTTTTTCTGCCTGTGGGCTTAACACTGAAATATTGGCTCTTTTTGAGTCTCAACCCTGTTGACTTTTGGACTAGAATTATACTATTGACTTTCCTTGGTTTCCAGCTTACTCACTTACCTTGCAGATCTCGGTACTTAACTGTCTTCATAATCACATGAGCCAATTCCTTATGATAAATACCACGCCCCTCTATGTATGGAAATATACATATATGCTATTGGTTCTGTTTCTCTGGAGAATGTGACTAATATATATACCTAGGCCCAGACTGGCAGGGTCAGCCCATTCACTACCTACCTGAGGAACTCAGGATTCCAGTGTCAGATGAAAAGTGATCAAGGTAATGACTTGGGGAAAATAGGATGAAGTTTTCTTCCCATAATCACCATAATGAACCTACTTTAATAATTGAGAATGCCATGAACCAAAAACCCAAATCTATCTCTAGGGTTCATCAATAAAATATAAAGGAGATTTTTCTCTATTAAAAACTCAAAGGATTTGAAAGGAAGTCAATCTGGCTTTAGCAGTTTGTTTCATTTTGGTTTTTAAACCAACACAGATTTTTAACAGGTTGATATTCTTATCTTTTTGTTTAGTGTAGAGAGGATTGGATCTTAGTTCAAGCAATGGAGTCGGAAAATTGGCAGGGTGAATGTATTCCACAAAATTTGCTTATGTTCCCAGAGTTGACTATGCCCCATCCCCAAGTCAGTTCTACCCCCCACAATCAGGTGCCTGAAACAGAACTTTAGCTTGACATCTAAAATACTGTGTGTGTGTGTGTATGTGTGAGTGTGTGTGTGAGTATGTGAGTGTGTATGTTGAAGCAAAGGTATTGGGGGGTTTTTCTTTACTTTTTCAATCAGGAGTGTCTCTCACGAATCACTAAAGACAGAATTATCTTAGCACTTACACTCACTCTGCTTATTACTGGAAAGGACACAATGTTATTCCAATTCTTGATGCTTATTTTATGTTCTTCTAAAAGAGAAAAATCTTTATTATTTAAAAAAAAAAAGTCATCCCTTCTTCTGAGACATTCTAGCTTTCTAAACTTTTCTGGTAAAGGCAAAGTACTCTAGCAATAATTTCAGACACTAGAATACTCTCCAACAATTTCTAACCTTGAGGAATATACGAATAGAAAGGAGGCCATATAAGTGGTAATAAGATGAGTTCTGGCATTAGATAGACCTGGATTTTAACTCTATTGTTTACTGGGTGCACTTGAGCAGGTTTCTTAATGTCTGTGACCTCAGTTTCCTCTTCTATACAATGGGTTTGTAATAGTACATACCTCACAGAGTTGTCATAAGAAAGAATTGATGTATCTAGGTTTTCAGTATAGAAATGGACATGTAGCAAGTTTTCAGAAGTGTTTGTGAAGATAACAGTCACATTTATAAAATAAAACTTAAATACAGTGAAAATTAGACATTATAAAATATAATAATCTGTCATTGTATATGGTATTCCCCAACATCTCCTTAACTTCAGAAGTCACACCCTGTATCTCCAACACTAAGGTCATGTATTTAGAGTCTTTAACTGACAAAGAAATTTAGCTTTGTCATAAACAATAATATTTGTGAAATCACAGATTTAATGTGCTAGTTAGATTTTCTCTAATAAGCAACAGAAAACTAAAACTGTTAAAAATGTTGTCTGTACATCTCTTAGAACCATCTCGTATCTCCCCAATGGTCCACATATCACATTTTAGGAATAAAGGGATAACAAGTAAGTGGGTATAAGGACAAACTGATAAAGATAAATTGAGGAAGGCTTTGTGGAGGAGGAAGATTGGAGCAGGGGCTTGAGGATGAATAAAATCAGGAGACTTGTACAAGAAATAATCGTTGAGTGAACTAATCGAGGTATTACCCGGTCCATTAGACCTCCTTGTATCAGGGAGGCAGGGTAACAGAACACAAATGCTTGTTGACATTCTTGACTTAATTTGTGGTCCCCTGGCTGATCAGAAGCAACATATGCAGAAAACCTACAGACATTTTACTCTATCCTTTTATGTGGGATCACTAAAAATGGGACAAAACAAAACAAAACAAAAAAACCCCAGCACCTAATTATTTGCATAAATACCATCCAACTCTACCATTTTCTGGATGTGTGTCCTGGGCAAATTATTTTCTCTCTCCAAGCTTTTGTTTTTTTCATCTGTAAAATGGAGATAATACTTGCTTCACAGGTTATTGCCAGGGTTAGAGGAGATAATGCATGTGAAGTCTTTCTCATGGTGCTGCCAAGTTCTCAAGAAATGGTGGCTACTAATATTATTATTATATGTAATGATAATGATTTATCACAAGAGTACCTAGACATTTTGACAACTAAGTACCAAGAAAAAATAACAGGGATTCTGTATCTGGTAATGGAAATATTCCTATTGACTGTATGTAGGTACATGGGGATAAATCTAAGCAAACTTAGTTACCTCTGAAAGAAGCACACAATGGTTAATCTTCACACTTCTGATGATCCATGAAACATGAGATCCTGTGCACACTCTCTTTTCTAAAGGACCCTGGACACTTTCAAATGGAATTCTGGTAGAACATAAGAGATGAGGCAATGGAGTGTGTTCATATATGCTTTGCACTCTGGGGATTCACTTAGTTATTATAACAGAAACACTATTCATTCGGGAAAGGAGCAGGGTGTGGTTCTCTGGAACCTCTAAGGAACTAAGAAATCTGCAAGAAATACAGGTGACTTACATGAGTTCATGGAACAAGTTCTAGTGGACTCAAGTACCCTATCTGTTTCCATTTGTTAGCTGTAGTAAAAGAGCAATCATATTCATGATTTGGTTTTGCTGGTTTTGATTTTCACAAACTACCATAAACATGAAAATTCACTTCAAGGGAATTGATCAGAACCAAGAGAGTAAGGCCTTAAAATGTGATAAAATCTACATGTGCAAATATAGTTTAATAGAGTATCTTACTAATATGTTAAAAAATAACAATTTCTTAGTATCTCCAGAGCTTCTCTCTCTGAAGAACCCAAAGTATTTTACCAAAAAGAAGCATTTAATATTCCTGTAAGACAGATATGAGGACAGTATTCCTATTTTGCAAAGGAGAACAATGAGGTGATTTTCTGCCATCTTTACCTCCCTCCCGAGTTTAATAGTTTGAGCAATATGTTGCCTATAGCAACTGTTTAAATTTAAGCAATTTGAAATATTATCAGCAGGGCATGGACAAAAGACTGCCAGCTCTTTAAACAGGGTCAGAACAACTTCTGTCATCTGTCTTCCAAAGCCAGAAAGCACTCCGTCTTGGGCTTTGACATCACCTTGTTGGTGACTCCTCCCACAAAAATGTGACTTAACATTTCATTTTCTTCTTTCTTCTTTTTAAAACAACCCTATTCAGCATACGCCTGTGACCACAAATCACTCATGTATAGACAGATGAATGAATAGTGCATGGCATCAAATAATATCCCTGTTTCAGAGTGTTTGCAGTATGGACAATCAGGGGCCCCCACGGCGCCAGTGGGCTGAGCTGCTTTGTACCCTCCCAAATCAGGAGGTAGAGTGACCTTGCAAGAAGTGTTGAAGTGAAGGATGAATGGAATTGAAATACTGCGTGTTCTTGGTCATGCCTGAGAATCCTCTTAAAATGTGACCTGCTCATCGACCATTCTGGAAATTCTTTTCCTGCCCTTGGCTTTGACGCCACTCTCTGAAAGAGCAATGTGTTTACACATAGTCCTGTGAAGAGAAAAGGAATGTTACCAGCGCCATGGCATTAGACTAGATAAGTCAAAATTACAGGAAAATAATCAGGGACAAAAAGCTCACACTGAGTCATCCTCACTGATTAGGAGGAGACATTATTCCCACCTACAGGCAGTTTTGTGGGTAGGAGTCAACCAGATGACTAGTGGTGGGGGAGACAGAGTCTTGAGGCTGAGTCTACCTGCCACAAATAAATCCAGAATGTACTGGTATTGAAGAGTGAGCACAAAAGACAGCACGTACTCCCCCTTAGTTTGTGCTTCTTTTACATAGATGCTCAAAGGTTACGCTGCCAGCAGCCTGGTATCTTTGCCAGAGAGTTGGTCAATAACTGATGGAGGACAGACTACTGATGGATCAGGATTCTTTTGTCACTGCAATAGGGCAGAAAGACGTGAGAGAACCAATCTATTGTCCCTGAGAACCAACTACACATCTGTCCCTGGACAGGTATAAACCTAATGAAAGAAAGATGGAAAAACCCAAGCCCCAAATCCTAATTGTTTGGAAATCTCATCTGTCCTTTTCCTAAAATCTTTTTGTAGCCTCTCAGATCTAGTTCATTCTCTGGAGCTGGCTGTCTCAGGGAAAGGGGAAATCACACTAAATATCTACCATATGCCAAGTTCTAGGAATTATCTTTGTTTACCTGCCTCCCTACCAATCAATAGCCTCTAAGGTTAGTATTGTTATCTCAGCATTTCATTTCTGAGAAATCTCTAGGGAAGTGAAGAATTTACTACATTTTGAAGAACGGGGAGCTAGGATGAAAAGTCAAGTCTGTGTGACCTCACGCTTATTATTTTTATCTGGCTACAAGGACACCTGTGATTTTGCTATTTGTGGCTGAGATTCTTCTCATAAAGCCTTCATACATTTGCCACTAGGGTGAAGCCGATTTGGGGTGGTAATTCCCAGGGAGGATTGAGTGAGGGCTGCACAAAGAAAAGGAGATGATAATGAAGAGTCAGAAGAAAAACCTGAGGTTTTCCTATGCAGAACCCTAACCTCTACTTCTCTAGTGCTGCCCTCACTGAGACTCCTCAGAGGGATGAAGCTCCTTGGAGAACCACACCACCCTTGCCTCCCTTTCTGGATATCTTTCCTCCCAGAGGCACGACATTGTTAATTTATTTCAAAAAGAAATTTTGGGGTGGGGGCGCCTGGGAGGCTCAGTCGGTTGGGCATCTGACTCTTGGTTTTGGCCCAGATCATGATCTCAGGGTCGTGAGTATTTACATGAAGAAAACAAGAACACCAATTTGAAAAGATATATGCATCCCTATGTTCATCGTAGCATTATTTATCATAGCCAAGATATGGAAGCAACTTAAGTGTCCATCCATAGATGAATGGATAAAAAAGATGTGAGATATCAATATCTACATCTAATGGAATATTATTCAGCTATAACAAAGAATGACATCTTGTCATTTGGGACAACATGGATGGACCTAGAGGGTATTATGCTAAGTGAATTAAGTCAGACAGAGAAAAGCAAATACTATATGATTTCACTTATATGTGAAATCTAAAAAAACAAAACCAACCAACCAACCGAACAAACAAAACAGAAACAGACTCATAAATACAGAGGACAAACTGGTAGTTGCCAGAGGGGAGGTTGGGGGGTGGGGGATGGGAGGAATAAAGGGGATTAAGAGCTACAAACTTCCAGTTATAAAATAAATAAATCACAGGAATAAAAGCCACAGCATAGGGAACATAGTCGATGGTACTGCAATAACTCTGTATGATGACAGATGGTAACTACACTTCCTGTGAGCATTTCATAATGTATATAGATGTTGAATCACCACTATGTTGTACACCTGAAAAGAATATAATGCTATATGTCAACTATACTTAAATTAAAAGTTAAAATTTAAAAATTTGGGGGATGCCTGGGTAGCTCAGCTGGTTAAGCATCTGCCTTCGGCTCAGGTCATGATCCCAGGGTCCTGGGATCGAGTCCCACATTGGGCTTCCTGCTCAGCAGGGAGCCTGCTTCTCCCTCTGTCCCTCCCCCTGCTCATTCTCTCTCTCTCGCAAAAATAAATAAATATATTTTTTTAAAAATTAAAAATTTTAAAAATTAGAAATTTAAAGTTAAATTGTGATGGTTGTACAAATGTGTAATAAACCCTTGCCAAAGATTTAATTTATTAATGATGAGGGACCCAGTAAGATGTTACCACTGCTTCAAATAAGAATGTTTAAAAATATACACACATATGTTGAAAGAAATGTACAGATCAAAGTGGCCAATACCACGTGGCAACAATCAACAGCACCTCTACATAATTTGCATTTGAAAAAACATTTTATTTATTTATTTGAGAGAGACAGCTCGAGTGCATGCAAGCAGGGGGAGGGGTAAGAGGGGAGAGAGAGGGAGAGACAATCTTGAGCAGACTCCCCACTGAGCATGGAGCCCAACACAGGGCTCAATCTCATGACCCTGAGATCACAACCCTGAGATCACAACCTGAGCTGAAACAAAGAGTCTGCTGTTTAACTGACTGAGCCGCCCAGGCACCCCTACATAATTTGCATTTTTAGGAACAGAATCATTTGTATCACTACTGCTATTCTACTTTCTAGAGTTACAAAATAGCCCAAAGGACAATGAAAGCTGGAGGTCACACAGAAGGGTGCTCTGGACATTGAGTATTTTTTTTTCCATTATAAAAGCTTTCACAATTCTTCTGGATATCTTTTCCTCCTTCATTCTCCAAAGAAAGTTATTTTAAACATATATTTATTATAGTTGAGGCTTATTAAAAACTGGGATAATAATGGACAACAGCACAACCTAGAAAACCAGGAGATAACTTGGAATTGAATATTGGGTGTCACTGTTACCCCCCCAAGTCATTTAGCACAGGGACGTTCTTGGTGACCATCCTTCTCATTGGAGAAAAGTCTCACCAACCTCCACTCCTCTCTCTATCCAGATATTTTCCCTGTCTTATCTACTAGGAGGCCAGCCTCTCTCCTTCTCTCATCTGGACTAGCTCTGAAATTTATCTGTAGAATCCAATGGCCTGTTAGGTGTTTTCCCATATAAAGACCATTTTCCCACTTAAGCAATGTTCTGTCCTTTTAGGGCAGCCTGTCCAAAACTCTGCCAGCTTTGACAATAAGAGCATTTTTCTGCCACTTACACAAGCACTTAGGCTCTTTCGGAACATCCTTGGAATTTTCAATACTCGGTACACAGTAAGTCTTCAATAAAAGCCTGTTCTTTTACAATTTAGGGACACTGAACCAAGAGTTGACATTGAACTCAGAATCCTTCCTTCCTTATACCCTAGATATTCAGCTTTGCACATCAAAATCTGATCTGGCTCGTGACTCAAAGTCTTATGGATGGTACGTTATTCTTAGCGAGGAGAGCTCACTCTTGATTAATGTGAAACAAGCTCTCTCTTCCCATCTCAAGTACCCTTTCAGCAGCCCATCTTCCCCGCCTAGCCTGCGGGTGGGTAAAGGTTACACAGGAGACCTGGCTGATAATTTGAAATAATCAGAAGGCTAAAAAATAATTCAAACACAATGTTTGTTTCTTGTTCTTTACATCATTGCTATTTAGTGTATTTCCAGAAAGTAATAAGCTTAACACTCAACTCTGTTATTGCTTAAGTTATGCTTTCTATTTTTGTATATAAAAAAAAAAAGGCACCCACTTAGGGAAAGATGAGTTCATTTACAAGATAATTGCAGCAAATACAGAGACATTTTTGATAGGGAAGGCCAAACCGAGGCCTGGTAAGAAGACCCACTGGGAACCAGGGATATTTGCTTCTAGGTTACAAAAGCATGTGCCTTTATTTATTTATTTATTTATTTATTTATTTATTTATTTATGCTTTTTTAGGTTGCAAACTCTAATATCTATTGGGGAAGAGGGAAAGGCGAAAAAGTGAAGTATGTAAAGTTGGGGATCCAGAGAGGATATTGTGTAAGCACTGGGATAAATGGCATTGCAAGGTAAAGGGCAAGTGTGTCCTGTAAAGTCTATATGGCTGGTATTTGGCAAATCTATGGTCTACAACTTGGGACTGAACAGGCCAGGTGCTCTCCAGATTTTCATGAGCTTCCTGAAGGAAGAAAAGGAAAGGAGTCCTATATGCTAGGAATCTTCACCTACCTTTAATCCTCACACCTGTCTTACGGAACATTCCTATCCCCAGTTTGGAGATGGTGAAGAGTTCACTAGCTTGCCCATGGTCACACCCCTCAAAGCCCAGGCTGGAATATAGGCTCCTCTGATTTGACACCGTATACCCTCATTCTATTTTCTATTATATGCTGCAGCTAGAAGATTGGTGAAGAAGGATATAATCTTCAGTGTACTCAGGAATTCAGAAAACATTATGTTTAAGAACATTTAGAGCATAAAATTGTAGGGAGAAGGAAAAACAAGAAATAATGAACAGTTCTGACATTCAGTCAATATAAAGGATTTCCTATTTCATTCCCTTTCATGTATTTCAATGACCCGAGTTATGCTCCATTCTCATTGTTGACACCCTCACCCAAGCCCTCCTTACCACATGCCTGAAATGCTGTTGCAACTTCTCCCTGGGCTCCAGGACTCAACCAGCACAGCTCAAGCCTTCACGCCCCACCAACACGCGTATACACGCTACTTGCCTCTGATGACTGGGCTATCCTCCTCAAGGCTCTGCTTTTGTTCTCTCTCCGGTTCCTCCTTCTACCCTGCCCAAGCTCCAGCTTCCCCTGAAGCCTTCTTAGACTGGCCCATCCCTCCCAGATGCGCCTCTTCCTGATTTCCTGTCGCACTTTGTGCTCTGCCATGTTCGTTCTATTTCCTTGCTTGGATGATAATCTCTCTGAAGTGACCAAGTCTCAAAACTGGGCAGGTAGCAAGGTCTTTGCAGGGGCCAGCACAGTGCTGACCTCACAGCAAGTAATCAATACAAGCCAATGGACTCATTCATTAATGTCAGAATAGTGACAGAGGCCAAAAAGGCTTTGAAAAGTAAATAAGTGCCTTGTGTGAGGGATACACGGGAAGGAAAAGAAATTTATTATTATTTATTTATTTATTTATTTATTTATTTATTTTTTAAAGATTTTATTTATTTTTTAGAGAGCGAGCGAGAGAGAAACAGCATGAGAGGGGAGAGGGTCAGAGGGAGAAGCAGGCTCCCCGCCGAGCAGGGAGCCCGATGCGGGACTCGATCCCGGGACTCCAGGATCATGACCTGAGCCGAAGGCAGTCGCTTAACCAACTGAGCCACC